>NW_027506913.1:600000-900000 GCF_052324685.1 Brachyhypopomus gauderio | reverse complement strand
AGTTATCTCTGAAGGTAAAAAGCAGGAGCAATCTGTAAAACATGAGCTTTGGTTGCCATCAATAAACGTGAGTGGCAAAGTACCACGTTTTGTGAATAACATCAGGTATCCATGTATAATGAGATGCGTTGGCCGGGAATCGAACCCGGGTCAACTGCTTGGAAGGCAGCTATGCTCACCACTATACCACCAACACCTACATATGTCTCTTTACCTTGCATCTTGGCCATTGCAGTCTCCCATAACTGGATCGCTTCTCACATGCATAAAAGCACTTATCAAGCCACTACAGCACCTGGCTGCCTTTAAGCCTCTATTATTGCTTTATTCGTGCCACCATCCCTTCAAGATGCCGACAAGACATGCAACAAGAATCTTCTCTGTCAGTCCACAAGGTGGTGGAATGGACTTCCGCTGACAGTCCGTAAGGTCCAATCAATGGTTGTCTTCAACGCAAACTGAAGAATCAAAACTTTATGTAGTCACTAAGACATGAATACTCATGGAAAAATAAGAAACTAAACTAAAACACATTTACTTTCTTCTCATCTTCGTTCCAATCTTGCCAGGTCTTTAACTTGATGCTATTCTTCACACTCACCAATCTATTGTAACATGAGAAAGTTTTTCTTTTCGTTACTTCACTTTCTGAAGTAACTCTGCTCAAGAGCCTTTCTTGAAAGGTCCTCCGTTTTGTTACATCTCAGGTGCATGATAAACAAGAAAAGTTACCTTTAGCTGTATTGCCTTTCAAGGGCCGAATCGACAGATACTAACACAGAATCATGCATAGACTACTCAGGTTGAGAAGAAAGCAGAGAGCTCAGGGATTCTGCCTGAAGATTCCCTCCCTTTGGTACGTTCTTCCCTCACCATTACTCTCCTCTTGAATTGGTGAAACTTTAAGGCAGACGAGAGGGAATGAAAAAAATCAAAATACATTGGAAGAGCTATTGAACTAAAACATCTGACTGCCTTGTTCCATTTTTTTAGCTAGACTTCTACGTATTAGACCTCGTGGCGCAACGGTAGCGCGTCTGACTCCAGATCAGAAGGTTACGTGTTCAAATCACGTCGGGGTCAAAAGCTTCTTTATAGCAACATGAAAATGGGGCCGCAGCTTCAGCATGCAGGTCTCTTTGGCCTCGTTCTGATTTTGAGAAATAACAACGCTTTGTATCACTTCATTTAAAAACGATGTAAGAGTCACGGTCATCTGTGCAGCTGTGAGTAAGGTGTCAATGTAACCAGAACATATTAAAGCACAGTGTTTTTGAAGGTGTTGACTCCTATATCGTTCTGTATTGCATGAGTTATCTCTGAAGGTAAAAAGCAGGAGCAATCTGTAAAACATGAGCTTTGGTTGCCATCAATAAACGTGAGTGGCAAAGTACCACGTTTTGTGAATAACATCAGGTATCCATGTATAATGAGATGCGTTGGCCGGGAATCGAACCCGGGTCAACTGCTTGGAAGGCAGCTATGCTCACCACTATACCACCAACGCCTACATATGTCTCTTTACCTTGCATCTTGGCCATTGCAGTCTCCCATAACTGGATCGCTTCTCACATGCATAAAAGCACTTATCAAGCCACTACAGCACCTGGCTGCCTTTAAGCCTCTATTATTGCTTTATTCGTGCCACCATCCCTTCAAGATGCCGACAAGACATGCAACAAGAATCTTCTCTGTCAGTCCACAAGGTGGTGGAATGGACTTCCGCTGACAGTCCGTAAGGTCCAATCAATGGTTGTCTTCAACGCAAACTGAAGAATCAAAACTTCATGTAGTCACTAACACTTGAATACTCATGGAAAAATAAGAAACTAAACTAAAACACATTTACTTTCTTCTCATCTTCGTTCCAATCTTGCCAGGTCTTTAACTTGATGCTATTCTTCACACTCACCAATCTATTGTAACATGAGAATGTTTTTCTTTTCGTTACTTCACTTTCTGAAGTAACTCTGCTCAAGAGCCTTTCTTGAAAGGTCCTCCGTTTTGTTACATCTCAGGTGCATGATAAACAAGAAACGTTACCTTTAGCTGTATTGCCTTTCAAGGGCCGAATCGACAGATACTAACACAGAATCATGCATAGACTACTCAGGTTGAGAAGAAAGCAGAGAGCTCAGGGATTCTGCCTGAAGATTCCCTCCCTTTGGTACGTTCTTCCCTCACCATTACTCTCCTCTTGAATTGGTGAAACTTTAAGGCAGACGAGAGGGAATGAAAAAAATCAAAATACATTGGAAGAGCTATTGAACTAAAACATCTGACTGCCTTGTTCCATTTTTTTAGCTAGACTTCTACGTATTAGACCTCGTGGCGCAACGGTAGCGCGTCTGACTCCAGATCAGAAGGTTATGTGTTCAAATCACGTCGGGGTCAAAAGCTTCTTTATAGCAACATGAAAATGGGGCCGCAGCTTCAGCATGCAGGTCTCTTTGGCCTCATTCTGATTTTGAGAAATAACAACGCTTTGTATCACTTCATTTAAAAACGATGTAAGAGTCACGGTCATCTGTGCAGCTGTGAGTAAGGTGTCAATGTAACCAGAACATATTAAAGCACAGTGTTTTTGAAGGTGTTGACTCCTATATCGTTCTGTATTGCATGAGTTATCTCTGAAGGTAAAAAGCAGGAGCAATCTGTAAAACATGAGCTTTGGTTGCCATCAATAAACGTGAGTGGCAAAGTACCACGTTTTGTGAATAACATCAGGTATCCATGTATAATGAGATGCGTTGGCCGGGAATCGAACCCGGGTCAACTGCTTGGAAGGCAGCTATGCTCACCACCATACCACCAACGCCTACATATGTCTCTTTACCTTGCATCTTGGCCATTGCAGTCTCCCATAACTGGATCGCTTCTCACATGCATAAAAGCACTTATCAAGCCACTACAGCACCTGGCTGCCTTTAAGCCTCTATTATTGCTTTATTCGTGCCACCATCCCTTCAAGATGCCGACAAGACATGCAACAAGAATCTTCTCTGTCAGTCCACAAGGTGGTGGAATGGACTTCCGCTGACAGTCCGTAAGGTCCAATCAATGGTTGTCTTCAACGCAAACTGAAGAATCAAAACTTCATGTAGTCACTAAGACTTGAATACTCATGGAAAAATAAGAAACTAAACTAAAACACATTTACTTTCTTCTCATCTTCGTTCCAATCTTGCCAGGTCTTTAACTTGATGCTATTCTTCACACTCACCAATCTATTGTAACATGAGAATGTTTTTCTTTTCGTTACTTCACTTTCTGAAGTAACTCTGCTCAAGAGCCTTTCTTGAAAGGTCCTCCGTTTTGTTACATCTCAGGTGCATGATAAACAAGAAACGTTACCTTTAGCTGTATTGCCTTTCAAGGGCCGAATCGACAGATACTAACACAGAATCATGCATAGACTACTCAGGTTGAGAAGAAAGCAGAGAGCTCAGGGATTCTGCCTGAAGATTCCCTCCCTTTGGTACGTTCTTCCCTCACCATTACTCTCCTCTTGAATTGGTGAAACTTTAAGGCAGACAAGAGGGAATGAAAAAAATCTAAATACATTGGAAGAGCTATTGAACTAAAACATCTGACTGCCTTGTTCCATTTTTTTAGCTAGACTTCTACGTATTAGACCTCGTGGCGCAACGGTAGCGCGTCTGACTCCAGATCAGAAGGTTACGTGTTCAAATCACGTCGGGGTCAAAAGCTTCTTTATAGCAACATGAAAATGGGGCCGCAGCTTCAGCATGCAGGTCTCTTTGGCCTCGTTCTGATTTTGAGAAATAACAACGCTTTGTATCACTTCATTTAAAAACGATGTAAGAGTCACGGTCATCTGTGCAGCTGTGAGTAAGGTGTCAATGTAACCAGAACATATTAAAGCACAGTGTTTTTGAAGGTGTTGACTCCTATATCGTTCTGTATTGCATGAGTTATCTCTGAAGGTAAAAAGCAGGAGCAATCTGTAAAATATGAGCTTTGGTTGCCATCAATAAACGTGAGTGGCAAAGTACCACGTTTTGTGAATAACATCAGGTATCCATGTATAATGAGATGCGTTGGCCGGGAATCTAACCCGGGTCAACTGCTTGGAAGGCAGCTATGTTCACCACTATACCACCAACGCCTACATATGTCTCTTTACCTTGCATCTTGGCCATTGCAGTCTCCCATAACTGGATCGCTTCTCACATGCATAAAAGCACTTATCAAGCCACTACAGCACCTGGCTGCCTTTAAGCCTTTATTATTGCTTTATTCGTGCCACAATCCCTTCAAGATGCCGACAAGACATGCAACAAGAATCTTCTCTGTCAGTCCACAAGGTGGTGGAATGGACTTCCGCTGACAGTCCGTAAGGTCCAATCAATGGTTGTCTTCAACGCAAACTGAAGAATCAAAACTTCATGTAGTCACTAAGACTTGAATACTCATGGAAAAATAAGAAACTAAACTAAAACACATTTACTTTCTTCTCATCTTCGTTCCAATCTTGCCAGGTCTTTAACTTGATGCTATTCTTCACACTCACCAATCTATTGTAACATGAGAATGTTTTTCTTTTCGTTACTTCACTTTCTGAAGTAACTCTGCTCAAGAGCCTTTCTTGAAAGGTCCTCCGTTTTGTTACATCTCAGGTGCATGATAAACAAGAAACGTTACCTTTAGCTGTATTGCCTTTCAAGGGCCGAATCGACAGATACTAACACAGAATCATGCATAGACTACTCAGGTTGAGAAGAAAGCAGAGAGCTCAGGGATTCTGCCTGAAGATTCCCTCCCTTTGGTACGTTTTTCCCTCACCATTACTCTCCTCTTGAATTGGTGAAACTTTAAGGCAGACGAGAGGGAATGAAAAAAATCAAAATACATTGGAAGAGCTATTGAACTAAAACATCTGACTGCCTTGTTCCATTTTTTTAGCTAGACTTCTACGTATTAGACCTCGTGGCGCAACGGTAGCGCGTCTGACTCCAGATCAGAAGGTTACGTGTTCAAATCACGTCGGGGTCAAAAGCTTCTTTAAAGCAACATGAAAATGGGGCCGCAGCTTCAGCATGCAGGTCTCTTTGGCCTCGTTCTGATTTTGAGAAATAACAACGCTTTGTATCACTTCATTTAAAAACGATGTAAGAGTCACGGTCATCTGTGCAGCTGTGAGTAAGGTGTCAATGTAACCAGAACATATTAAAGCACAGTGTTTTTGAAGGTGTTGACTCCTATATCGTTCTGTATTGCATGAGTTATCTCTGAAGGTAAAAAGCAGGAGCAATCTGTAAAACATGAGCTTTGGTTGCCATCAATAAACGTGAGTGGCAAAGTACCACGTTTTGTGAATAACATCAGGTATCCATGTATAATGAGATGCGTTGGCCGGGAATCGAACCCGGGTCAACTGCTTGGAAGGCAGCTATGCTCACCACTATACCACCAACACCTACATATGTCTCTTTACCTTGCATCTTGGCCATTGCAGTCTCCCATAACTGGATCGCTTCTCACATGCATAAAAGCACTTATCAAGCCACTACAGCACCTGGCTGCCTTTAAGCCTCTATTATTGCTTTATTCGTGCCACCATCCCTTCAAGATGCCGACAAGACATGCAACAAGAATCTTCTCTGTCAGTCCACAAGGTGGTGGAATGGACTTCCGCTGACAGTCCGTAAGGTCCAATCAATGGTTGTCTTCAACGCAAACTGAAGAATCAAAACTTTATGTAGTCACTAAGACTTGAATACTCATGGAAAAATAAGAAACTAAACTAAAACACATTTACTTTCTTCTCATCTTCGTTCCAATCTTGCCAGGTCTTTAACTTGATGCTATTCTTCACACTCACCAATCTATTGTAACATGAGAAAGTTTTTCTTTTCGTTACTTCACTTTCTGAAGTAACTCTGCTCAAGAGCCTTTCTTGAAAGGTCCTCCGTTTTGTTACATCTCAGGTGCATGATAAACAAGAAAAGTTACCTTTAGCTGTATTGCCTTTCAAGGGCCGAATCGACAGATACTAACACAGAATCATGCATAGACTACTCAGGTTGAGAAGAAAGCAGAGAGCTCAGGGATTCTGCCTGAAGATTCCCTCCCTTTGGTACGTTCTTCCCTCACCATTACTCTCCTCTTGAATTGGTGAAACTTTAAGGCAGACGAGAGGGAATGAAAAAAATCAAAATACATTGGAAGAGCTATTGAACTAAAACATCTGACTGCCTTGTTCCATTTTTTTAGCTAGACTTCTACGTATTAGACCTCGTGGCGCAACGGTAGCGCGTCTGACTCCAGATCAGAAGGTTACGTGTTCAAATCACGTCGGGGTCAAAAGCTTCTTTATAGCAACATGAAAATGGGGCCGCAGCTTCAGCATGCAGGTCTCTTTGGCCTCGTTCTGATTTTGAGAAATAACAACGCTTTGTATCACTTCATTTAAAAACGATGTAAGAGTCACGGTCATCTGTGCAGCTGTGAGTAAGGTGTCAATGTAACCAGAACATATTAAAGCACAGTGTTTTTGAAGGTGTTGACTCCTATATCGTTCTGTATTGCATGAGTTATCTCTGAAGGTAAAAAGCAGGAGCAATCTGTAAAACATGAGCTTTGGTTGCCATCAATAAACGTGAGTGGCAAAGTACCACGTTTTGTGAATAACATCAGGTATCCATGTATAATGAGATGCGTTGGCCGGGAATCGAACCCGGGTCAACTGCTTGGAAGGCAGCTATGCTCACCACTATACCACCAACACCTACATATGTCTCTTTACCTTGCATCTTGGCCATTGCAGTCTCCCATAACTGGATCGCTTCTCACATGCATAAAAGCACTTATCAAGCCACTACAGCACCTGGCTGCCTTTAAGCCTCTATTATTGCTTTATTCGTGCCACCATCCCTTCAAGATGCCGACAAGACATGCAACAAGAATCTTCTCTGTCAGTCCACAAGGTGGTGGAATGGACTTCCGCTGACAGTCCGTAAGGTCCAATCAATGGTTGTCTTCAACGCAAACTGAAGAATCAAAACTTTATGTAGTCACTAAGACTTGAATACTCATGGAAAAATAAGAAACTAAACTAAAACACATTTACTTTCTTCTCATCTTCGTTCCAATCTTGCCAGGTCTTTAACTTGATGCTATTCTTCACACTCACCAATCTATTGTAACATGAGAAAGTTTTTCTTTTCGTTACTTCACTTTCTGAAGTAACTCTGCTCAAGAGCCTTTCTTGAAAGGTCCTCCGTTTTGTTACATCTCAGGTGCATGATAAACAAGAAACGTTACCTTTAGCTGTATTGCCTTTCAAGGGCCGAATCGACAGATACTAACACAGAATCATGCATAGACTACTCAGGTTGAGAAGAAAGCAGAGAGCTCAGGGATTCTGCCTGAAGATTCCCTCCCTTTGGTACGTTTTTCCCTCACCATTACTCTCCTCTTGAATTGGTGAAACTTTAAGGCAGACGAGAGGGAATGAAAAAAATCAAAATACATTGGAAGAGCTATTGAACTAAAACATCTGACTGCCTTGTTCCATTTTTTTAGCTAGACTTCTACGTATTAGACCTCGTGGCGCAACGGTAGCGCGTCTGACTCCAGATCAGAAGGTTACGTGTTCAAATCACGTCGGGGTCAAAAGCTTCTTTAAAGCAACATGAAAATGGGGCCGCAGGTCTCTTTGGCCTCGTTCTGATTTTGAGAAATAACAACGCTTTGTATCACTTCATTTAAAAACGATGTAAGAGTCACGGTCATCTGTGCAGCTGTGAGTAAGGTGTCAATGTAACCAGAACATATTAAAGCACAGTGTTTTTGAAGGTGTTGACTCCTATATCGTTCTGTATTGCATGAGTTATCTCTGAAGGTAAAAAGCAGGAGCAATCTGTAAAACATGAGCTTTGGTTGCCATCAATAAACGTGAGTGGCAAAGTACCACGTTTTGTGAATAACATCAGGTATCCATGTATAATGAGATGCGTTGGCCGGGAATCGAACCCGGGTCAACTGCTTGGAAGGCAGCTATGCTCACCACTATACCACCAACACCTACATATGTCTCTTTACCTTGCATCTTGGCCATTGCAGTCTCCCATAACTGGATCGCTTCTCACATGCATAAAAGCACTTATCAAGCCACTACAGCACCTGGCTGCCTTTAAGCCTCTATTATTGCTTTATTCGTGCCACCATCCCTTCAAGATGCCGACAAGACATGCAACAAGAATCTTCTCTGTCAGTCCACAAGGTGGTGGAATGGACTTCCGCTGACAGTCCGTAAGGTCCAATCAATGGTTGTCTTCAACGCAAACTGAAGAATCAAAACTTTATGTAGTCACTAAGACTTGAATACTCATGGAAAAATAAGAAACTAAACTAAAACACATTTACTTTCTTCTCATCTTCGTTCCAATCTTGCCAGGTCTTTAACTTGATGCTATTCTTCACACTCACCAATCTATTGTAACATGAGAAAGTTTTTCTTTTCGTTACTTCACTTTCTGAAGTAACTCTGCTCAAGAGCCTTTCTTGAAAGGTCCTCCGTTTTGTTACATCTCAGGTGCATGATAAACAAGAAAAGTTACCTTTAGCTGTATTGCCTTTCAAGGGCCGAATCGACAGATACTAACACAGAATCATGCATAGACTACTCAGGTTGAGAAGAAAGCAGAGAGCTCAGGGATTCTGCCTGAAGATTCCCTCCCTTTGGTACGTTCTTCCCTCACCATTACTCTCCTCTTGAATTGGTGAAACTTTAAGGCAGACGAGAGGGAATGAAAAAAATCAAAATACATTGGAAGAGCTATTGAACTAAAACATCTGACTGCCTTGTTCCATTTTTTTAGCTAGACTTCTACGTATTAGACCTCGTGGCGCAACGGTAGCGCGTCTGACTCCAGATCAGAAGGTTACGTGTTCAAATCACGTCGGGGTCAAAAGCTTCTTTATAGCAACATGAAAATGGGGCCGCAGCTTCAGCATGCAGGTCTCTTTGGCCTCGTTCTGATTTTGAGAAATAACAACGCTTTGTATCACTTCATTTAAAAACGATGTAAGAGTCACGGTCATCTGTGCAGCTGTGAGTAAGGTGTCAATGTAACCAGAACATATTAAAGCACAGTGTTTTTGAAGGTGTTGACTCCTATATCGTTCTGTATTGCATGAGTTATCTCTGAAGGTAAAAAGCAGGAGCAATCTGTAAAACATGAGCTTTGGTTGCCATCAATAAACGTGAGTGGCAAAGTACCACGTTTTGTGAATAACATCAGGTATCCATGTATAATGAGATGCGTTGGCCGGGAATCGAACCCGGGTCAACTGCTTGGAAGGCAGCTATGCTCACCACTATACCACCAACACCTACATATGTCTCTTTACCTTGCATCTTGGCCATTGCAGTCTCCCATAACTGGATCGCTTCTCACATGCATAAAAGCACTTATCAAGCCACTACAGCACCTGGCTGCCTTTAAGCCTCTATTATTGCTTTATTCGTGCCACCATCCCTTCAAGATGCCGACAAGACATGCAACAAGAATCTTCTCTGTCAGTCCACAAGGTGGTGGAATGGACTTCCGCTGACAGTCCGTAAGGTCCAATCAATGGTTGTCTTCAACGCAAACTGAAGAATCAAAACTTTATGTAGTCACTAAGACTTGAATACTCATGGAAAAATAAGAAACTAAACTAAAACACATTTACTTTCTTCTCATCTTCGTTCCAATCTTGCCAGGTCTTTAACTTGATGCTATTCTTCACACTCACCAATCTATTGTAACATGAGAAAGTTTTTCTTTTCGTTACTTCACTTTCTGAAGTAACTCTGCTCAAGAGCCTTTCTTGAAAGGTCCTCCGTTTTGTTACATCTCAGGTGCATGATAAACAAGAAAAGTTACCTTTAGCTGTATTGCCTTTCAAGGGCCGAATCGACAGATACTAACACAGAATCATGCATAGACTACTCAGGTTGAGAAGAAAGCAGAGAGCTCAGGGATTCTGCCTGAAGATTCCCTCCCTTTGGTACGTTCTTCCCTCACCATTACTCTCCTCTTGAATTGGTGAAACTTTAAGGCAGACGAGAGGGAATGAAAAAAATCAAAATACATTGGAAGAGCTATTGAACTAAAACATCTGACTGCCTTGTTCCATTTTTTTAGCTAGACTTCTACGTATTAGACCTCGTGGCGCAACGGTAGCGCGTCTGACTCCAGATCAGAAGGTTACGTGTTCAAATCACGTCGGGGTCAAAAGCTTCTTTAAAGCAACATGAAAATGGGGCCGCAGCTTCAGCATGCAGGTCTCTTTGGCCTCGTTCTGATTTTGAGAAATAACAACGCTTTGTATCACTTCATTTAAAAACGATGTAAGAGTCACGGTCATCTGTGCAGCTGTGAGTAAGGTGTCAATGTAACCAGAACATATTAAAGCACAGTGTTTTTGAAGGTGTTGACTCCTATATCGTTCTGTATTGCATGAGTTATCTCTGAAGGTAAAAAGCAGGAGCAATCTGTAAAACATGAGCTTTGGTTGCCATCAATAAACGTGAGTGGCAAAGTACCACGTTTTGTGAATAACATCAGGTATCCATGTATAATGAGATGCGTTGGCCGGGAATCGAACCCGGGTCAACTGCTTGGAAGGCAGCTATGCTCACCACTATACCACCAACACCTACATATGTCTCTTTACCTTGCATCTTGGCCATTGCAGTCTCCCATAACTGGATCGCTTCTCACATGCATAAAAGCACTTATCAAGCCACTACAGCACCTGGCTGCCTTTAAGCCTCTATTATTGCTTTATTCGTGCCACCATCCCTTCAAGATGCCGACAAGACATGCAACAAGAATCTTCTCTGTCAGTCCACAAGGTGGTGGAATGGACTTCCGCTGACAGTCCGTAAGGTCCAATCAATGGTTGTCTTCAACGCAAACTGAAGAATCAAAACTTTATGTAGTCACTAAGACTTGAATACTCATGGAAAAATAAGAAACTAAACTAAAACACATTTACTTTCTTCTCATCTTCGTTCCAATCTTGCCAGGTCTTTAACTTGATGCTATTCTTCACACTCACCAATCTATTGTAACATGAGAAAGTTTTTCTTTTCGTTACTTCACTTTCTGAAGTAACTCTGCTCAAGAGCCTTTCTTGAAAGGTCCTCCGTTTTGTTACATCTCAGGTGCATGATAAACAAGAAAAGTTACCTTTAGCTGTATTGCCTTTCAAGGGCCGAATCGACAGATACTAACACAGAATCATGCATAGACTACTCAGGTTGAGAAGAAAGCAGAGAGCTCAGGGATTCTGCCTGAAGATTCCCTCCCTTTGGTACGTTCTTCCCTCACCATTACTCTCCTCTTGAATTGGTGAAACTTTAAGGCAGACGAGAGGGAATGAAAAAAATCAAAATACATTGGAAGAGCTATTGAACTAAAACATCTGACTGCCTTGTTCCATTTTTTTAGCTAGACTTCTACGTATTAGACCTCGTGGCGCAACGGTAGCGCGTCTGACTCCAGATCAGAAGGTTACGTGTTCAAATCACGTCGGGGTCAAAAGCTTCTTTATAGCAACATGAAAATGGGGCCGCAGCTTCAGCATGCAGGTCTCTTTGGCCTCGTTCTGATTTTGAGAAATAACAACGCTTTGTATCACTTCATTTAAAAACGATGTAAGAGTCACGGTCATCTGTGCAGCTGTGAGTAAGGTGTCAATGTAACCAGAACATATTAAAGCACAGTGTTTTTGAAGGTGTTGACTCCTATATCGTTCTGTATTGCATGAGTTATCTCTGAAGGTAAAAAGCAGGAGCAATCTGTAAAACATGAGCTTTGGTTGCCATCAATAAACGTGAGTGGCAAAGTACCACGTTTTGTGAATAACATCAGGTATCCATGTATAATGAGATGCGTTGGCCGGGAATCGAACCCGGGTCAACTGCTTGGAAGGCAGCTATGCTCACCACTATACCACCAACACCTACATATGTCTCTTTACCTTGCATCTTGGCCATTGCAGTCTCCCATAACTGGATCGCTTCTCACATGCATAAAAGCACTTATCAAGCCACTACAGCACCTGGCTGCCTTTAAGCCTCTATTATTGCTTTATTCGTGCCACCATCCCTTCAAGATGCCGACAAGACATGCAACAAGAATCTTCTCTGTCAGTCCACAAGGTGGTGGAATGGACTTCCGCTGACAGTCCGTAAGGTCCAATCAATGGTTGTCTTCAACGCAAACTGAAGAATCAAAACTTTATGTAGTCACTAAGACTTGAATACTCATGGAAAAATAAGAAACTAAACTAAAACACATTTACTTTCTTCTCATCTTCGTTCCAATCTTGCCAGGTCTTTAACTTGATGCTATTCTTCACACTCACCAATCTATTGTAACATGAGAAAGTTTTTCTTTTCGTTACTTCACTTTCTGAAGTAACTCTGCTCAAGAGCCTTTCTTGAAAGGTCCTCCGTTTTGTTACATCTCAGGTGCATGATAAACAAGAAAAGTTACCTTTAGCTGTATTGCCTTTCAAGGGCCGAATCGACAGATACTAACACAGAATCATGCATAGACTACTCAGGTTGAGAAGAAAGCAGAGAGCTCAGGGATTCTGCCTGAAGATTCCCTCCCTTTGGTACGTTCTTCCCTCACCATTACTCTCCTCTTGAATTGGTGAAACTTTAAGGCAGACGAGAGGGAATGAAAAAAATCAAAATACATTGGAAGAGCTATTGAACTAAAACATCTGACTGCCTTGTTCCATTTTTTTAGCTAGACTTCTACGTATTAGACCTCGTGGCGCAACGGTAGCGCGTCTGACTCCAGATCAGAAGGTTACGTGTTCAAATCACGTCGGGGTCAAAAGCTTCTTTATAGCAACATGAAAATGGGGCCGCAGCTTCAGCATGCAGGTCTCTTTGGCCTCGTTCTGATTTTGAGAAATAACAACGCTTTGTATCACTTCATTTAAAAACGATGTAAGAGTCACGGTCATCTGTGCAGCTGTGAGTAAGGTGTCAATGTAACCAGAACATATTAAAGCACAGTGTTTTTGAAGGTGTTGACTCCTATATCGTTCTGTATTGCATGAGTTATCTCTGAAGGTAAAAAGCAGGAGCAATCTGTAAAACATGAGCTTTGGTTGCCATCAATAAACGTGAGTGGCAAAGTACCACGTTTTGTGAATAACATCAGGTATCCATGTATAATGAGATGCGTTGGCCGGGAATCGAACCCGGGTCAACTGCTTGGAAGGCAGCTATGCTCACCACTATACCACCAACACCTACATATGTCTCTTTACCTTGCATCTTGGCCATTGCAGTCTCCCATAACTGGATCGCTTCTCACATGCATAAAAGCACTTATCAAGCCACTACAGCACCTGGCTGCCTTTAAGCCTCTATTATTGCTTTATTCGTGCCACCATCCCTTCAAGATGCCGACAAGACATGCAACAAGAATCTTCTCTGTCAGTCCACAAGGTGGTGGAATGGACTTCCGCTGACAGTCCGTAAGGTCCAATCAATGGTTGTCTTCAACGCAAACTGAAGAATCAAAACTTTATGTAGTCACTAAGACTTGAATACTCATGGAAAAATAAGAAACTAAACTAAAACACATTTACTTTCTTCTCATCTTCGTTCCAATCTTGCCAGGTCTTTAACTTGATGCTATTCTTCACACTCACCAATCTATTGTAACATGAGAAAGTTTTTCTTTTCGTTACTTCACTTTCTGAAGTAACTCTGCTCAAGAGCCTTTCTTGAAAGGTCCTCCGTTTTGTTACATCTCAGGTGCATGATAAACAAGAAAAGTTACCTTTAGCTGTATTGCCTTTCAAGGGCCGAATCGACAGATACTAACACAGAATCATGCATAGACTACTCAGGTTGAGAAGAAAGCAGAGAGCTCAGGGATTCTGCCTGAAGATTCCCTCCCTTTGGTACGTTCTTCCCTCACCATTACTCTCCTCTTGAATTGGTGAAACTTTAAGGCAGACGAGAGGGAATGAAAAAAATCAAAATACATTGGAAGAGCTATTGAACTAAAACATCTGACTGCCTTGTTCCATTTTTTTAGCTAGACTTCTACGTATTAGACCTCGTGGCGCAACGGTAGCGCGTCTGACTCCAGATCAGAAGGTTACGTGTTCAAATCACGTCGGGGTCAAAAGCTTCTTTATAGCAACATGAAAATGGGGCCGCAGCTTCAGCATGCAGGTCTCTTTGGCCTCGTTCTGATTTTGAGAAATAACAACGCTTTGTATCACTTCATTTAAAAACGATGTAAGAGTCACGGTCATCTGTGCAGCTGTGAGTAAGGTGTCAATGTAACCAGAACATATTAAAGCACAGTGTTTTTGAAGGTGTTGACTCCTATATCGTTCTGTATTGCATGAGTTATCTCTGAAGGTAAAAAGCAGGAGCAATCTGTAAAACATGAGCTTTGGTTGCCATCAATAAACGTGAGTGGCAAAGTACCACGTTTTGTGAATAACATCAGGTATCCATGTATAATGAGATGCGTTGGCCGGGAATCGAACCCGGGTCAACTGCTTGGAAGGCAGCTATGCTCACCACTATACCACCAACACCTACATATGTCTCTTTACCTTGCATCTTGGCCATTGCAGTCTCCCATAACTGGATCGCTTCTCACATGCATAAAAGCACTTATCAAGCCACTACAGCACCTGGCTGCCTTTAAGCCTCTATTATTGCTTTATTCGTGCCACCATCCCTTCAAGATGCCGACAAGACATGCAACAAGAATCTTCTCTGTCAGTCCACAAGGTGGTGGAATGGACTTCCGCTGACAGTCCGTAAGGTCCAATCAATGGTTGTCTTCAACGCAAACTGAAGAATCAAAACTTTATGTAGTCACTAAGACTTGAATACTCATGGAAAAATAAGAAACTAAACTAAAACACATTTACTTTCTTCTCATCTTCGTTCCAATCTTGCCAGGTCTTTAACTTGATGCTATTCTTCACACTCACCAATCTATTGTAACATGAGAAAGTTTTTCTTTTCGTTACTTCACTTTCTGAAGTAACTCTGCTCAAGAGCCTTTCTTGAAAGGTCCTCCGTTTTGTTACATCTCAGGTGCATGATAAACAAGAAAAGTTACCTTTAGCTGTATTGCCTTTCAAGGGCCGAATCGACAGATACTAACACAGAATCATGCATAGACTACTCAGGTTGAGAAGAAAGCAGAGAGCTCAGGGATTCTGCCTGAAGATTCCCTCCCTTTGGTACGTTCTTCCCTCACCATTACTCTCCTCTTGAATTGGTGAAACTTTAAGGCAGACGAGAGGGAATGAAAAAAATCAAAATACATTGGAAGAGCTATTGAACTAAAACATCTGACTGCCTTGTTCCATTTTTTTAGCTAGACTTCTACGTATTAGACCTCGTGGCGCAACGGTAGCGCGTCTGACTCCAGATCAGAAGGTTACGTGTTCAAATCACGTCGGGGTCAAAAGCTTCTTTATAGCAACATGAAAATGGGGCCGCAGCTTCAGCATGCAGGTCTCTTTGGCCTCGTTCTGATTTTGAGAAATAACAACGCTTTGTATCACTTCATTTAAAAACGATGTAAGAGTCACGGTCATCTGTGCAGCTGTGAGTAAGGTGTCAATGTAACCAGAACATATTAAAGCACAGTGTTTTTGAAGGTGTTGACTCCTATATCGTTCTGTATTGCATGAGTTATCTCTGAAGGTAAAAAGCAGGAGCAATCTGTAAAACATGAGCTTTGGTTGCCATCAATAAACGTGAGTGGCAAAGTACCACGTTTTGTGAATAACATCAGGTATCCATGTATAATGAGATGCGTTGGCCGGGAATCGAACCCGGGTCAACTGCTTGGAAGGCAGCTATGCTCACCACTATACCACCAACACCTACATATGTCTCTTTACCTTGCATCTTGGCCATTGCAGTCTCCCATAACTGGATCGCTTCTCACATGCATAAAAGCACTTATCAAGCCACTACAGCACCTGGCTGCCTTTAAGCCTCTATTATTGCTTTATTCGTGCCACCATCCCTTCAAGATGCCGACAAGACATGCAACAAGAATCTTCTCTGTCAGTCCACAAGGTGGTGGAATGGACTTCCGCTGACAGTCCGTAAGGTCCAATCAATGGTTGTCTTCAACGCAAACTGAAGAATCAAAACTTTATGTAGTCACTAAGACTTGAATACTCATGGAAAAATAAGAAACTAAACTAAAACACATTTACTTTCTTCTCATCTTCGTTCCAATCTTGCCAGGTCTTTAACTTGATGCTATTCTTCACACTCACCAATCTATTGTAACATGAGAATGTTTTTCTTTTCGTTACTTCACTTTCTGAAGTAACTCTGCTCAAGAGCCTTTCTTGAAAGGTCCTCCGTTTTGTTACATCTCAGGTGCATGATAAACAAGAAACGTTACCTTTAGCTGTATTGCCTTTCAAGGGCCGAATCGACAGATACTAACACAGAATCATGCATAGACTACTCAGGTTGAGAAGAAAGCAGAGAGCTCAGGGATTCTGCCTGAAGATTCCCTCCCTTTGGTACGTTTTTCCCTCACCATTACTCTCCTCTTGAATTGGTGAAACTTTAAGGCAGACGAGAGGGAATGAAAAAAATCAAAATACATTGGAAGAGCTATTGAACTAAAACATCTGACTGCCTTATTCCATTTTTTTAGCTAGACTTCTACGTATTAGACCTCGTGGCGCAACGGTAGCGCGTCTGACTCCAGATCAGAAGGTTACGTGTTCAAATCACGTCGGGGTCAAAAGCTTCTTTATAGCAACATGAAAATGGGGCCGCAGCTTCAGCATGCAGGTCTCTTTGGCCTCATTCTGATTTTGAGAAATAACAACGCTTTGTATCACTTCATTTAAAAACGATGTAAGAGTCACGGTCATCTGTGCAGCTGTGAGTAAGGTGTCAATGTAACCAGAACATATTAAAGCACAGTGTTTTTGAAGGTGTTGACTCCTATATCGTTCTGTATTGCATGAGTTATCTCTGAAGGTAAAAAGCAGGAGCAATCTGTAAAACATGAGCTTTGGTTGCCATCAATAAACGTGAGTGGCAAAGTACCACGTTTTGTGAATAATATCAGGTATCCATGTATAATGAGATGCGTTGGCCGGGAATCGAACCCGGGTCAACTGCTTGGAAGGCAGCTACGCTCACCACTATACCACCAACGCCTACATATGTCTCTTTACCTTGCATCTTGGCCATTGCAGTCTCCCATAACTGGATCGCTTCTCACATGCATAAAAGCACTTATCAAGCCACTACAGCACCTGGCTGCCTTTAAGCCTCTATTATTGCTTTATTCGTGCCACCATCCCTTCAAGATGCCGACAAGACATGCAACAAGAATCTTCTCTGTCAGTCCACAAGGTGGTGGAATGGACTTCCGCTGACAGTCCGTAAGGTCCAATCAATGGTTGTCTTCAACGCAAACTGAAGAATCAAAACTTTATGTAGTCACTAAGACTTGAATACTCATGGAAAAATAAGAAACTAAACTAAAACACATTTACTTTCTTCTCATCTTCGTTCCAATCTTGCCAGGTCTTTAACACTAGAAGCGCCGCGCCTCATTTACATACTTATACCTAGAAGCGCGGAGGGCCGGTCATCTGACCGATTTCACCACCTCATACTAGCGCCGTGTTGTTTTCACCTACTTAAAGCGCGCCTCGGGCGGTCAAAAGACCGCTGAGTCTTTACACAGGGAAGCTGGTACTGACACATAATTAACGCTAGATGGCGTTTTGCACAAAAGGAAGAATGAGCCGCCCAAACAAAATATTCGTAATGGTGACATTTGCACGTAACGTCAATATGTTAACAAATTAATGTGACTAAACCTTTTAGAATCAGTGCCTTGTGACCTTGTTCTCAGTAGCTTTCCCATTGTCAGTTTTGTTTAGTTTCATATTGCATTTCCTGGTTTGTGCGAAAACGTAAATGCAAAATATAGTTTCAGTTTTGTTTCTTGGTTAGTGTAATAGTTTGCTTGGTTAGTGTAATAGTTTGCTTATTTGTCTGTGTGTTATTCTGTTGGCATATATGTCACTATATTATCATGTACGTTCGCCACACCACTAACCCACTGGCCCGCACCCCCACTGTGAAGCGTTCACGTCTTTTGTCTTGCTAATGCTACAGACTGCGCTGCAGCCTTCCACCCCCACATCCACAAAAAGCTTGTTCGATACTCAGAGTAGCAAAGTGAAGCCCGTAGACCGAGCTAAAGCAAGTTTGTTTGTATACTCAATGTTACGCCATTTCAAGTTTTAATGTCTAAAAGTTGTGTATGTTAGTGAATTGTAGGATATGGTGAACATAACAAATCTACAAATAAATGTCTATAATGTTTTGTGTTAGACAAAGAACAAAAAGCATAAATAGGCAAAATAATTACAAAAATATCATTATAAAAGGTAGGCTATGTACCTTTGCGTAACAAAACGCAAAATTATTAAAATGATACGGATGGCTTCACGAATATAGTTGCCTCTGTCCTCTCTAATGTTCACTTTTTTATCTTGCCGTATTGTGTTGCCGTTTCAAATGAGGTGTTTGATCGGTGAATAGCCGATGTGTGATCCCACGTCCTAACGACCGTGTTATCACCGAGCGTTATCACCATTCGGTGATTTACATGTATCGTATATTGCATAAGTTTCGTTCCCCACCTCAAATTAAGTTCCATT
Source organism: Brachyhypopomus gauderio (assembly GCF_052324685.1). Lineage (NCBI taxonomy): Eukaryota > Metazoa > Chordata > Actinopteri > Gymnotiformes > Hypopomidae > Brachyhypopomus > Brachyhypopomus gauderio. The sequence continues at coordinate 881,253 of NW_027506913.1, read as the reverse complement.
TATGTAGTGAATTGTGAACTTGAGAATAAACCTCCGCCGCTGTGGTTAATGTTCATGCACTGTTTGAACAATATTTATTAATTACAGCCAGGTTTTGGAGGTTGTAGAACACAGCTACAGGCCAACAACGGGTGCATCCCGTCTCTCTTTAGCGTATATTGCATAAGTTTCGTTCACCACCTCAAATTAAGTTCCATTTATGTAGTGAATTGTGAACTTGAGAATAAACCTCCACCGCTGTGGTTAATGTTCATGCACTGTTTGAACAATATTTATTAATTACAGCCAGGTTTTGGAGGTTGTAGAACACAGCTACAGGCCAACAACGGGTGCATCCCGTCTCTCTTTAGCGTATATTGCATAAGTTTCGTTCACCACCTCAAATTAAGTTCCATTTATGTAGTGAATTGTGAACTTGAGAATAAACTTCCACCGCTGTGGTTAATGTTCATGCACTGTTTGAACAATATTTATTAATTACAGCCAGGTTTTGGAGGTTGTAGAACACAGCTACAGGCCAACAACGGGTGCATCCCGTCTCTCTTTAGCGTATATTGCATAAGTTTCGTTCACCACCTCAAATTAAGTTCCCTTTGTTTTGATTTGTGTGTCAGCTTCACACAACTCAACATTCAAAACACAGCTTAGGTGCAGGGTTAGGGTTAACCCTAACCCTAACCCTAACCCTTGGCATAACACGTAGGCCCTGGGGTTTCTCTCACAATATTGCACTCTTGTGCTCTACCCCGAGGTTTGCCAGCAGTTTCAAACCACACCGTACCGTCTTTGGCCTGAAATGAGTCACCACCACACTCAGTTTCAGAGTCCGATTCTGAATCAGATTCAAGATTCAGATCCATTTCACTTTCGCCCTCTCCATCCGACACCTCACATTGTTCGCCCTCCGATTCCATCTCATCAATATTGCACAGCATGTCCAGCACTTGCTTTGGGGTGTACATGATTCTCTGTGCCATTTTTATAATGCACTATGCAACCTTTCAAACGCCCAAACCGAGGAGTCACGCAAACTGTGTTGCTGTTCGATCACCCAAACCGAGCTTTCAAGCAAACTGTGTTGCTGTTCAATCACCCAAACCGAGCTTTCAAGCAAACTGTGTTGCTGTTCAAACGCCCAAACCGAGGAGTCACGCAAACTATGTTGCTGTTCAAACGCCAAAACCGAGCTTTCAAGCAAACTGTGTTGCTGTTCGATCGCCCAAACCGAGCTTTCAAGCAAACTGTGTTGCTGTTCAAACGCCCAAACCGAGGAGTCACGCAAACTATGTTGCTGTTCAAACGCCAAAACCGAGCTTTCAAGCAAACTGTGTTGCTGTTCGATCGCCCAAGCAGAGTTTTCACTCAAACTGTGTAGCCGCGTCCCGACGAATTTATAGCTCACGTTGCCTCATGAATGCTATTGTGAATAAAGTGTTCACAACAGCACCGCCCATGCCATCATCTCAGTTTCGCTCGCAAAGGTATGCATTTACATACGTAACTTGCATTCTGCTTAATTCTTTTGTAATGCCAGTGTGTCAAAAGCAGCCATACATAATGTATGTATCTAACAGCTAGCCCTGGCGAAGAGGGATTATACCCGAGAGATCATTTATTTGAGATATTGACTTGATAAGTAGGCTAATTACCATTCGCAGAATTCCTGCAAACTACTAAAGCATTTATTAGGCAAAGCAAGACGCTCTCACGGTTTGAAAACCATTGATGTAAACTTATATATAGTATATATTAAATAATATTAATAAATAAAGTATATATTTTAAGACTTTGGAAAGTGAAACACTTTCACTTTCGTTCAACGGACGAATTCCGTTTTGTCTTTACACAATAATCAGTTTGAACTTTGAATAATTTAGTTTTGAAAACTATTGATCTTTATTTAGTTATACTAAATATTAAATGACATACGAATCTTTGCGACACCCGCTGGCAGAAAAGAGAATCACAGTCTTGAAGTGTAGGCGACGACGACAATATTACAGAGATACGAGCGAAATCGATTGAAACTAGCATGTGCAGGGTTTCTTTTAACAATGTAAAAATACTAGTTTATTAAAAGGACAATTCTGGGAAAAGTCATGAAAGGAGGGTTCTGAAATTGGATCCAGTGCAAAGATATTATTATTTTTTGTGCTACTGCGGTCAAGTGACCGGTGCTCGGCGCTTCTAGGTATAATTAGGTCGACCAGAGGCGGCGCTTCTAGTAGACGTCACAGCGGTCAAATGACCGGAGCTTTGGCGCTTCTAGTGTTAACTTGATGCTATTCTTCACACTCACCAATCTATTGTAACATGAGAAAGTTTTTCTTTTCGTTACTTCACTTTCTGAAGTAACTCTGCTCAAGAGCCTTTCTTGAAAGGTCCTCCGTTTTGTTACATCTCAGGTGCATGATAAACAAGAAAAGTTACCTTTAGCTGTATTGCCTTTCAAGGGCCGAATCGACAGATACTAACACAGAATCATGCATAGACTACTCAGGTTGAGAAGAAAGCAGAGAGCTCAGGGATTCTGCCTGAAGATTCCCTCCCTTTGGTACGTTCTTCCCTCACCATTACTCTCCTCTTGAATTGGTGAAACTTTAAGGCAGACGAGAGGGAATGAAAAAAATCAAAATACATTGGAAGAGCTATTGAACTAAAACATCTGACTGCCTTGTTCCATTTTTTTAGCTAGACTTCTACGTATTAGACCTCGTGGCGCAACGGTAGCGCGTCTGACTCCAGATCAGAAGGTTACGTGTTCAAATCACGTCGGGGTCAAAAGCTTCTTTAAAGCAACATGAAAATGGGGCCGCAGCTTCAGCATGCAGGTCTCTTTGGCCTCGTTCTGATTTTGAGAAATAACAACGCTTTGTATCACTTCATTTAAAAACGATGTAAGAGTCACGGTCATCTGTGCAGCTGTGAGTAACCATCCCTTCAAGATGCCGACAAGACATGCAACAAGAATCTTCTCTGTCAGTCCACAAGGTGGTGGAATGGACTTCCGCTGACAGTCCGTAAGGTCCAATCAATGGTTGTCTTCAACGCAAACTGAAGAATCAAAACTTTATGTAGTCACTAAGACTTGAATACTCATGGAAAAATAAGAAACTAAACTAAAACACATTTACTTTCTTCTCATCTTCGTTCCAATCTTGCCAGGTCTTTAACTTGATGCTATTCTTCACACTCACCAATCTATTGTAACATGAGAAAGTTTTTCTTTTCGTTACTTCACTTTCTGAAGTAACTCTGCTCAAGAGCCTTTCTTGAAAGGTCCTCCGTTTTGTTACATCTCAGGTGCATGATAAACAAGAAAAGTTACCTTTAGCTGTATTGCCTTTCAAGGGCCGAATCGACAGATACTAACACAGAATCATGCATAGACTACTCAGGTTGAGAAGAAAGCAGAGAGCTCAGGGATTCTGCCTGAAGATTCCCTCCCTTTGGTACGTTCTTCCCTCACCATTACTCTCCTCTTGAATTGGTGAAACTTTAAGGCAGACGAGAGGGAATGAAAAAAATCAAAATACATTGGAAGAGCTATTGAACTAAAACATCTGACTGCCTTGTTCCATTTTTTTAGCTAGACTTCTACGTATTAGACCTCGTGGCGCAACGGTAGCGCGTCTGACTCCAGATCAGAAGGTTACGTGTTCAAATCACGTCGGGGTCAAAAGCTTCTTTATAGCAACATGAAAATGGGGCCGCAGCTTCAGCATGCAGGTCTCTTTGGCCTCGTTCTGATTTTGAGAAATAACAACGCTTTGTATCACTTCATTTAAAAACGATGTAAGAGTCACGGTCATCTGTGCAGCTGTGAGTAAGGTGTCAATGTAACCAGAACATATTAAAGCACAGTGTTTTTGAAGGTGTTGACTCCTATATCGTTCTGTATTGCATGAGTTATCTCTGAAGGTAAAAAGCAGGAGCAATCTGTAAAACATGAGCTTTGGTTGCCATCAATAAACGTGAGTGGCAAAGTACCACGTTTTGTGAATAACATCAGATATCCATGTATAATGAGATGCGTTGGCCGGGAATCGAACCCGGGTCAACTGCTTGGAAGGCAGCTATGCTCACCACTATACCACCAACACCTACATATGTCTCTTTACCTTGCATCTTGGCCATTGCAGTCTCCCATAACTGGATCGCTTCTCACATGCATAAAAGCACTTATCAAGCCACTACAGCACCTGGCTGCCTTTAAGCCTCTATTATTGCTTTATTCGTGCCACCATCCCTTCAAGATGCCGACAAGACATGCAACAAGAATCTTCTCTGTCAGTCCACAAGGTGGTGGAATGGACTTCCGCTGACAGTCCGTAAGGTCCAATCAATGGTTGTCTTCAACGCAAACTGAAGAATCAAAACTTTATGTAGTCACTAAGACTTGAATACTCATGGAAAAATAAGAAACTAAACTAAAACACATTTACTTTCTTCTCATCTTCGTTCCAATCTTGCCAGGTCTTTAACTTGATGCTATTCTTCACACTCACCAATCTATTGTAACATGAGAAAGTTTTTCTTTTCGTTACTTCACTTTCTGAAGTAACTCTGCTCAAGAGCCTTTCTTGAAAGGTCCTCCGTTTTGTTACATCTCAGGTGCATGATAAACAAGAAAAGTTACCTTTAGCTGTATTGCCTTTCAAGGGCCGAATCGACAGATACTAACACAGAATCATGCATAGACTACTCAGGTTGAGAAGAAAGCAGAGAGCTCAGGGATTCTGCCTGAAGATTCCCTCCCTTTGGTACGTTCTTCCCTCACCATTACTCTCCTCTTGAATTGGTGAAACTTTAAGGCAGACGAGAGGGAATGAAAAAAATCAAAATACATTGGAAGAGCTATTGAACTAAAACATCTGACTGCCTTGTTCCATTTTTTTAGCTAGACTTCTACGTATTAGACCTCGTGGCGCAACGGTAGCGCGTCTGACTCCAGATCAGAAGGTTACGTGTTCAAATCACGTCGGGGTCAAAAGCTTCTTTATAGCAACATGAAAATGGGGCCGCAGCTTCAGCATGCAGGTCTCTTTGGCCTCGTTCTGATTTTGAGAAATAACAACGCTTTGTATCACTTCATTTAAAAACGATGTAAGAGTCACGGTCATCTGTGCAGCTGTGAGTAAGGTGTCAATGTAACCAGAACATATTAAAGCACAGTGTTTTTGAAGGTGTTGACTCCTATATCGTTCTGTATTGCATGAGTTATCTCTGAAGGTAAAAAGCAGGAGCAATCTGTAAAACATGAGCTTTGGTTGCCATCAATAAACGTGAGTGGCAAAGTACCACGTTTTGTGAATAACATCAGGTATCCATGTATAATGAGATGCGTTGGCCGGGAATCGAACCCGGGTCAACTGCTTGGAAGGCAGCTATGCTCACCACTATACCACCAACACCTACATATGTCTCTTTACCTTGCATCTTGGCCATTGCAGTCTCCCATAACTGGATCGCTTCTCACATGCATAAAAGCACTTATCAAGCCACTACAGCACCTGGCTGCCTTTAAGCCTCTATTATTGCTTTATTCGTGCCACCATCCCTTCAAGATGCCGACAAGACATGCAACAAGAATCTTCTCTGTCAGTCCACAAGGTGGTGGAATGGACTTCCGCTGACAGTCCGTAAGGTCCAATCAATGGTTGTCTTCAACGCAAACTGAAGAATCAAAACTTTATGTAGTCACTAAGACTTGAATACTCATGGAAAAATAAGAAACTAAACTAAAACACATTTACTTTCTTCTCATCTTCGTTCCAATCTTGCCAGGTCTTTAACTTGATGCTATTCTTCACACTCACCAATCTATTGTAACATGAGAAAGTTTTTCTTTTCGTTACTTCACTTTCTGAAGTAACTCTGCTCAAGAGCCTTTCTTGAAAGGTCCTCCGTTTTGTTACATCTCAGGTGCATGATAAACAAGAAAAGTTACCTTTAGCTGTATTGCCTTTCAAGGGCCGAATCGACAGATACTAACACAGAATCATGCATAGACTACTCAGGTTGAGAAGAAAGCAGAGAGCTCAGGGATTCTGCCTGAAGATTCCCTCCCTTTGGTACGTTCTTCCCTCACCATTACTCTCCTCTTGAATTGGTGAAACTTTAAGGCAGACGAGAGGGAATGAAAAAAATCAAAATACATTGGAAGAGCTATTGAACTAAAACATCTGACTGCCTTGTTCCATTTTTTTAGCTAGACTTCTACGTATTAGACCTCGTGGCGCAACGGTAGCGCGTCTGACTCCAGGTCAGAAGGTTACGTGTTCAAATCACGTCGGGGTCAAAAGCTTCTTTATAGCAACATGAAAATGGGGCCGCAGCTTCAGCATGCAGGTCTCTTTGGCCTCGTTCTGATTTTGAGAAATAACAACGCTTTGTATCACTTCATTTAAAAACGATGTAAGAGTCACGGTCATCTGTGCAGCTGTGAGTAAGGTGTCAATGTAACCAGAACATATTAAAGCACAGTGTTTTTGAAGGTGTTGACTCCTATATCGTTCTGTATTGCATGAGTTATCTCTGAAGGTAAAAAGCAGGAGCAATCTGTAAAACATGAGCTTTGGTTGCCATCAATAAACGTGAGTGGCAAAGTACCACGTTTTGTGAATAACATCAGGTATCCATGTATAATGAGATGCGTTGGCCGGGAATCGAACCCGGGTCAACTGCTTGGAAGGCAGCTATGCTCACCACTATACCACCAACACCTACATATGTCTCTTTACCTTGCATCTTGGCCATTGCAGTCTCCCATAACTGGATCGCTTCTCACATGCATAAAAGCACTTATCAAGCCACTACAGCACCTGGCTGCCTTTAAGCCTCTATTATTGCTTTATTCGTGCCACCATCCCTTCAAGATGCCGACAAGACATGCAACAAGAATCTTCTCTGTCAGTCCACAAGGTGGTGGAATGGACTTCCGCTGACAGTCCGTAAGGTCCAATCAATGGTTGTCTTCAACGCAAACTGAAGAATCAAAACTTTATGTAGTCACTAAGACTTGAATACTCATGGAAAAATAAGAAACTAAACTAAAACACATTTACTTTCTTCTCATCTTCGTTCCAATCTTGCCAGGTCTTTAACTTGATGCTATTCTTCACACTCACCAATCTATTGTAACATGAGAATGTTTTTCTTTTCGTTACTTCACTTTCTGAAGTAACTCTGCTCAAGAGCCTTTCTTGAAAGGTCCTCCGTTTTGTTACATCTCAGGTGCATGATAAACAAGAAACGTTACCTTTAGCTGTATTGCCTTTCAAGGGCCGAATCGACAGATACTAACACAGAATCATGCATAGACTACTCAGGTTGAGAAGAAAGCAGAGAGCTCAGGGATTCTGCCTGAAGATTCCCTCCCTTTGGTACGTTTTTCCCTCACCATTACTCTCCTCTTGAATTGGTGAAACTTTAAGGCAGACGAGAGGGAATGAAAAAAATCAAAATACATTGGAAGAGCTATTGAACTAAAACATCTGACTGCCTTATTCCATTTTTTTAGCTAGACTTCTACGTATTAGACCTCGTGGCGCAACGGTAGCGCGTCTGACTCCAGATCAGAAGGTTACGTGTTCAAATCACGTCGGGGTCAAAAGCTTCTTTATAGCAACATGAAAATGGGGCCGCAGCTTCAGCATGCAGGTCTCTTTGGCCTCATTCTGATTTTGAGAAATAACAACGCTTTGTATCACTTCATTTAAAAACGATGTAAGAGTCACGGTCATCTGTGCAGCTGTGAGTAAGGTGTCAATGTAACCAGAACATATTAAAGCACAGTGTTTTTGAAGGTGTTGACTCCTATATCGTTCTGTATTGCATGAGTTATCTCTGAAGGTAAAAAGCAGGAGCAATCTGTAAAACATGAGCTTTGGTTGCCATCAATAAACGTGAGTGGCAAAGTACCACGTTTTGTGAATAATATCAGGTATCCATGTATAATGAGATGCGTTGGCCGGGAATCGAACCCGGGTCAACTGCTTGGAAGGCAGCTACGCTCACCACTATACCACCAACGCCTACATATGTCTCTTTACCTTGCATCTTGGCCATTGCAGTCTCCCATAACTGAATCGCTTCTCACATGCATAAAAGCACTTATCAAGCCACTACAGCACCTGGCTGCCTTTAAGCCTCTATTATTGCTTTATTCGTGCCACCATCCCTTCAAGATGCCGACAAGACATGCAACAAGAATCTTCTCTGTCAGTCCACAAGGTGGTGGAATGGACTTCCGCTGACAGTCCGTAAGGTCCAATCAATGGTTGTCTTCAACGCAAACTGAAGAATCAAAACTTTATGTAGTCACTAAGACTTGAATACTCATGGAAAAATAAGAAACTAAACTAAAACACATTTACTTTCTTCTCATCTTCGTTCCAATCTTGCCAGGTCTTTAACTTGATGCTATTCTTCACACTCACCAATCTATTGTAACATGAGAAAGTTTTTCTTTTCGTTACTTCACTTTCTGAAGTAACTCTGCTCAAGAGCCTTTCTTGAAAGGTCCTCCGTTTTGTTACATCTCAGGTGCATGATAAACAAGAAAAGTTACCTTTAGCTGTATTGCCTTTCAAGGGCCGAATCGACAGATACTAACACAGAATCATGCATAGACTACTCAGGTTGAGAAGAAAGCAGAGAGCTCAGGGATTCTGCCTGAAGATTCCCTCCCTTTGGTACGTTCTTCCCTCACCATTACTCTCCTCTTGAATTGGTGAAACTTTAAGGCAGACGAGAGGGAATGAAAAAAATCAAAATACATTGGAAGAGCTATTGAACTAAAACATCTGACTGCCTTGTTCCATTTTTTTAGCTAGACTTCTACGTATTAGACCTCGTGGCGCAACGGTAGCGCGTCTGACTCCAGATCAGAAGGTTACGTGTTCAAATCACGTCGGGGTCAAAAGCTTCTTTAAAGCAACATGAAAATGGGGCCGCAGCTTCAGCATGCAGGTCTCTTTGGCCTCGTTCTGATTTTGAGAAATAACAACGCTTTGTATCACTTCATTTAAAAACGATGTAAGAGTCACGGTCATCTGTGCAGCTGTGAGTAAGGTGTCAATGTAACCAGAACATATTAAAGCACAGTGTTTTTGAAGGTGTTGACTCCTATATCGTTCTGTATTGCATGAGTTATCTCTGAAGGTAAAAAGCAGGAGCAATCTGTAAAACATGAGCTTTGGTTGCCATCAATAAACGTGAGTGGCAAAGTACCACGTTTTGTGAATAACATCAGGTATCCATGTATAATGAGATGCGTTGGCCGGGAATCGAACCCGGGTCAACTGCTTGGAAGGCAGCTATGCTCACCACTATACCACCAACACCTACATATGTCTCTTTACCTTGCATCTTGGCCATTGCAGTCTCCCATAACTGGATCGCTTCTCACATGCATAAAAGCACTTATCAAGCCACTACAGCACCTGGCTGCCTTTAAGCCTCTATTATTGCTTTATTCGTGCCACCATCCCTTCAAGATGCCGACAAGACATGCAACAAGAATCTTCTCTGTCAGTCCACAAGGTGGTGGAATGGACTTCCGCTGACAGTCCGTAAGGTCCAATCAATGGTTGTCTTCAACGCAAACTGAAGAATCAAAACTTTATGTAGTCACTAAGACTTGAATACTCATGGAAAAATAAGAAACTAAACTAAAACACATTTACTTTCTTCTCATCTTCGTTCCAATCTTGCCAGGTCTTTAACTTGATGCTATTCTTCACACTCACCAATCTATTGTAACATGAGAAAGTTTTTCTTTTCGTTACTTCACTTTCTGAAGTAACTCTGCTCAAGAGCCTTTCTTGAAAGGTCCTCCGTTTTGTTACATCTCAGGTGCATGATAAACAAGAAAAGTTACCTTTAGCTGTATTGCCTTTCAAGGGCCGAATCGACAGATACTAACACAGAATCATGCATAGACTACTCAGGTTGAGAAGAAAGCAGAGAGCTCAGGGATTCTGCCTGAAGATTCCCTCCCTTTGGTACGTTCTTCCCTCACCATTACTCTCCTCTTGAATTGGTGAAACTTTAAGGCAGACGAGAGGGAATGAAAAAAATCAAAATACATTGGAAGAGCTATTGAACTAAAACATCTGACTGCCTTGTTCCATTTTTTTAGCTAGACTTCTACGTATTAGACCTCGTGGCGCAACGGTAGCGCGTCTGACTCCAGATCAGAAGGTTACGTGTTCAAATCACGTCGGGGTCAAAAGCTTCTTTAAAGCAACATGAAAATGGGGCCGCAGCTTCAGCATGCAGGTCTCTTTGGCCTCGTTCTGATTTTGAGAAATAACAACGCTTTGTATCACTTCATTTAAAAACGATGTAAGAGTCACGGTCATCTGTGCAGCTGTGAGTAAGGTGTCAATGTAACCAGAACATATTAAAGCACAGTGTTTTTGAAGGTGTTGACTCCTATATCGTTCTGTATTGCATGAGTTATCTCTGAAGGTAAAAAGCAGGAGCAATCTGTAAAACATGAGCTTTGGTTGCCATCAATAAACGTGAGTGGCAAAGTACCACGTTTTGTGAATAACATCAGGTATCCATGTATAATGAGATGCGTTGGCCGGGAATCGAACCCGGGTCAACTGCTTGGAAGGCAGCTATGCTCACCACTATACCACCAACACCTACATATGTCTCTTTACCTTGCATCTTGGCCATTGCAGTCTCCCATAACTGGATCGCTTCTCACATGCATAAAAGCACTTATCAAGCCACTACAGCACCTGGCTGCCTTTAAGCCTCTATTATTGCTTTATTCGTGCCACCATCCCTTCAAGATGCCGACAAGACATGCAACAAGAATCTTCTCTGTCAGTCCACAAGGTGGTGGAATGGACTTCCGCTGACAGTCCGTAAGGTCCAATCAATGGTTGTCTTCAACGCAAACTGAAGAATCAAAACTTTATGTAGTCACTAAGACTTGAATACTCATGGAAAAATAAGAAACTAAACTAAAACACATTTACTTTCTTCTCATCTTCGTTCCAATCTTGCCAGGTCTTTAACTTGATGCTATTCTTCACACTCACCAATCTATTGTAACATGAGAAAGTTTTTCTTTTCGTTACTTCACTTTCTGAAGTAACTCTGCTCAAGAGCCTTTCTTGAAAGGTCCTCCGTTTTGTTACATCTCAGGTGCATGATAAACAAGAAAAGTTACCTTTAGCTGTATTGCCTTTCAAGGGCCGAATCGACAGATACTAACACAGAATCATGCATAGACTACTCAGGTTGAGAAGAAAGCAGAGAGCTCAGGGATTCTGCCTGAAGATTCCCTCCCTTTGGTACGTTCTTCCCTCACCATTACTCTCCTCTTGAATTGGTGAAACTTTAAGGCAGACGAGAGGGAATGAAAAAAATCAAAATACATTGGAAGAGCTATTGAACTAAAACATCTGACTGCCTTGTTCCATTTTTTTAGCTAGACTTCTACGTATTAGACCTCGTGGCGCAACGGTAGCGCGTCTGACTCCAGATCAGAAGGTTACGTGTTCAAATCACGTCGGGGTCAAAAGCTTCTTTATAGCAACATGAAAATGGGGCCGCAGCTTCAGCATGCAGGTCTCTTTGGCCTCGTTCTGATTTTGAGAAATAACAACGCTTTGTATCACTTCATTTAAAAACGATGTAAGAGTCACGGTCATCTGTGCAGCTGTGAGTAAGGTGTCAATGTAACCAGAACATATTAAAGCACAGTGTTTTTGAAGGTGTTGACTCCTATATCGTTCTGTATTGCATGAGTTATCTCTGAAGGTAAAAAGCAGGAGCAATCTGTAAAACATGAGCTTTGGTTGCCATCAATAAACGTGAGTGGCAAAGTACCACGTTTTGTGAATAACATCAGGTATCCATGTATAATGAGATGCGTTGGCCGGGAATCGAACCCGGGTCAACTGCTTGGAAGGCAGCTATGCTCACCACTATACCACCAACACCTACATATGTCTCTTTACCTTGCATCTTGGCCATTGCAGTCTCCCATAACTGGATCGCTTCTCACATGCATAAAAGCACTTATCAAGCCACTACAGCACCTGGCTGCCTTTAAGCCTCTATTATTGCTTTATTCGTGCCACCATCCCTTCAAGATGCCGACAAGACATGCAACAAGAATCTTCTCTGTCAGTCCACAAGGTGGTGGAATGGACTTCCGCTGACAGTCCGTAAGGTCCAATCAATGGTTGTCTTCAACGCAAACTGAAGAATCAAAACTTTATGTAGTCACTAAGACTTGAATACTCATGGAAAAATAAGAAACTAAACTAAAACACATTTACTTTCTTCTCATCTTCGTTCCAATCTTGCCAGGTCTTTAACTTGATGCTATTCTTCACACTCACCAATCTATTGTAACATGAGAAAGTTTTTCTTTTCGTTACTTCACTTTCTGAAGTAACTCTGCTCAAGAGCCTTTCTTGAAAGGTCCTCCGTTTTGTTACATCTCAGGTGCATGATAAACAAGAAAAGTTACCTTTAGCTGTATTGCCTTTCAAGGGCCGAATCGACAGATACTAACACAGAATCATGCATAGACTACTCAGGTTGAGAAGAAAGCAGAGAGCTCAGGGATTCTGCCTGAAGATTCCCTCCCTTTGGTACGTTCTTCCCTCACCATTACTCTCCTCTTGAATTGGTGAAACTTTAAGGCAGACGAGAGGGAATGAAAAAAATCAAAATACATTGGAAGAGCTATTGAACTAAAACATCTGACTGCCTTGTTCCATTTTTTTAGCTAGACTTCTACGTATTAGACCTCGTGGCGCAACGGTAGCGCGTCTGACTCCAGATCAGAAGGTTACGTGTTCAAATCACGTCGGGGTCAAAAGCTTCTTTATAGCAACATGAAAATGGGGCCGCAGCTTCAGCATGCAGGTCTCTTTGGCCTCGTTCTGATTTTGAGAAATAACAACGCTTTGTATCACTTCATTTAAAAACGATGTAAGAGTCACGGTCATCTGTGCAGCTGTGAGTAAGGTGTCAATGTAACCAGAACATATTAAAGCACAGTGTTTTTGAAGGTGTTGACTCCTATATCGTTCTGTATTGCATGAGTTATCTCTGAAGGTAAAAAGCAGGAGCAATCTGTAAAACATGAGCTTTGGTTGCCATCAATAAACGTGAGTGGCAAAGTACCACGTTTTGTGAATAACATCAGGTATCCATGTATAATGAGATGCGTTGGCCGGGAATCGAACCCGGGTCAACTGCTTGGAAGGCAGCTATGCTCACCACTATACCACCAACACCTACATATGTCTCTTTACCTTGCATCTTGGCCATTGCAGTCTCCCATAACTGGATCGCTTCTCACATGCATAAAAGCACTTATCAAGCCACTACAGCACCTGGCTGCCTTTAAGCCTCTATTATTGCTTTATTCGTGCCACCATCCCTTCAAGATGCCGACAAGACATGCAACAAGAATCTTCTCTGTCAGTCCACAAGGTGGTGGAATGGACTTCCGCTGACAGTCCGTAAGGTCCAATCAATGGTTGTCTTCAACGCAAACTGAAGAATCAAAACTTTATGTAGTCACTAAGACTTGAATACTCATGGAAAAATAAGAAACTAAACTAAAACACATTTACTTTCTTCTCATCTTCGTTCCAATCTTGCCAGGTCTTTAACTTGATGCTATTCTTCACACTCACCAATCTATTGTAACATGAGAAAGTTTTTCTTTTCGTTACTTCACTTTCTGAAGTAACTCTGCTCAAGAGCCTTTCTTGAAAGGTCCTCCGTTTTGTTACATCTCAGGTGCATGATAAACAAGAAAAGTTACCTTTAGCTGTATTGCCTTTCAAGGGCCGAATCGACAGATACTAACACAGAATCATGCATAGACTACTCAGGTTGAGAAGAAAGCAGAGAGCTCAGGGATTCTGCCTGAAGATTCCCTCCCTTTGGTACGTTCTTCCCTCACCATTACTCTCCTCTTGAATTGGTGAAACTTTAAGGCAGACGAGAGGGAATGAAAAAAATCAAAATACATTGGAAGAGCTATTGAACTAAAACATCTGACTGCCTTGTTCCATTTTTTTAGCTAGACTTCTACGTATTAGACCTCGTGGCGCAACGGTAGCGCGTCTGACTCCAGATCAGAAGGTTACGTGTTCAAATCACGTCGGGGTCAAAAGCTTCTTTAAAGCAACATGAAAATGGGGCCGCAGCTTCAGCATGCAGGTCTCTTTGGCCTCGTTCTGATTTTGAGAAATAACAACGCTTTGTATCACTTCATTTAAAAACGATGTAAGAGTCACGGTCATCTGTGCAGCTGTGAGTAAGGTGTCAATGTAACCAGAACATATTAAAGCACAGTGTTTTTGAAGGTGTTGACTCCTATATCGTTCTGTATTGCATGAGTTATCTCTGAAGGTAAAAACTGGAGCAATCTGTAAAACATGAGCTTTGGTTGCCATCAATAAACGTGAGTGGCAAAGTACCACGTTTTGTGAATAACATCAGGTATCCATGTATAATGAGATGCGTTGGCCGGGAATCGAACCCGGGTCAACTGCTTGGAAGGCAGCTATGCTCACCACTATACCACCAACACCTACATATGTCTCTTTACCTTGCATCTTGGCCATTGCAGTCTCCCATAACTGGATCGCTTCTCACATGCATAAAAGCACTTATCAAGCCACTACAGCACCTGGCTGCCTTTAAGCCTCTATTATTGCTTTATTCGTGCCACCATCCCTTCAAGATGCCGACAAGACATGCAACAAGAATCTTCTCTGTCAGTCCACAAGGTGGTGGAATGGACTTCCGCTGACAGTCCGTAAGGTCCAATCAATGGTTGTCTTCAACGCAAACTGAAGAATCAAAACTTTATGTAGTCACTAAGACTTGAATACTCATGGAAAAATAAGAAACTAAACTAAAACACATTTACTTTCTTCTCATCTTCGTTCCAATCTTGCCAGGTCTTTAACTTGATGCTATTCTTCACACTCACCAATCTATTGTAACATGAGAAAGTTTTTCTTTTCGTTACTTCACTTTCTGAAGTAACTCTGCTCAAGAGCCTTTCTTGAAAGGTCCTCCGTTTTGTTACATCTCAGGTGCATGATAAACAAGAAAAGTTACCTTTAGCTGTATTGCCTTTCAAGGGCCGAATCGACAGATACTAACACAGAATCATGCATAGACTACTCAGGTTGAGAAGAAAGCAGAGAGCTCAGGGATTCTGCCTGAAGATTCCCTCCCTTTGGTACGTTCTTCCCTCACCATTACTCTCCTCTTGAATTGGTGAAACTTTAAGGCAGACGAGAGGGAATGAAAAAAATCAAAATACATTGGAAGAGCTATTGAACTAAAACATCTGACTGCCTTGTTCCATTTTTTTAGCTAGACTTCTACGTATTAGACCTCGTGGCGCAACGGTAGCGCGTCTGACTCCAGATCAGAAGGTTACGTGTTCAAATCACGTCGGGGTCAAAAGCTTCTTTAAAGCAACATGAAAATGGGGCCGCAGCTTCAGCATGCAGGTCTCTTTGGCCTCGTTCTGATTTTGAGAAATAACAACGCTTTGTATCACTTCATTTAAAAACGATGTAAGAGTCACGGTCATCTGTGCAGCTGTGAGTAAGGTGTCAATGTAACCAGAACATATTAAAGCACAGTGTTTTTGAAGGTGTTGACTCCTATATCGTTCTGTATTGCATGAGTTATCTCTGAAGGTAAAAAGCAGGAGCAATCTGTAAAACATGAGCTTTGGTTGCCATCAATAAACGTGAGTGGCAAAGTACCACGTTTTGTGAATAACATCAGGTATCCATGTATAATGAGATGCGTTGGCCGGGAATCGAACCCGGGTCAACTGCTTGGAAGGCAGCTATGCTCACCACTATACCACCAACACCTACATATGTCTCTTTACCTTGCATCTTGGCCATTGCAGTCTCCCATAACTGGATCGCTTCTCACATGCATAAAAGCACTTATCAAGCCACTACAGCACCTGGCTGCCTTTAAGCCTCTATTATTGCTTTATTCGTGCCACCATCCCTTCAAGATGCCGACAAGACATGCAACAAGAATCTTCTCTGTCAGTCCACAAGGTGGTGGAATGGACTTCCGCTGACAGTCCGTAAGGTCCAATCAATGGTTGTCTTCAACGCAAACTGAAGAATCAAAACTTTATGTAGTCACTAAGACTTGAATACTCATGGAAAAATAAGAAACTAAACTAAAACACATTTACTTTCTTCTCATCTTCGTTCCAATCTTGCCAGGTCTTTAACTTGATGCTATTCTTCACACTCACCAATCTATTGTAACATGAGAAAGTTTTTCTTTTCGTTACTTCACTTTCTGAAGTAACTCTGCTCAAGAGCCTTTCTTGAAAGGTCCTCCGTTTTGTTACATCTCAGGTGCATGATAAACAAGAAAAGTTACCTTTAGCTGTATTGCCTTTCAAGGGCCGAATCGACAGATACTAACACAGAATCATGCATAGACTACTCAGGTTGAGAAGAAAGCAGAGAGCTCAGGGATTCTGCCTGAAGATTCCCTCCCTTTGGTACGTTCTTCCCTCATCATTACTCTCCTCTTGAATTGGTGAAACTTTAAGGCAGACGAGAGGGAATGAAAAAAATCAAAATACATTGGAAGAGCTATTGAACTAAAACATCTGACTGCCTTGTTCCATTTTTTTAGCTAGACTTCTACGTATTAGACCTCGTGGCGCAACGGTAGCGCGTCTGACTCCAGATCAGAAGGTTACGTGTTCAAATCACGTCGGGGTCAAAAGCTTCTTTATAGCAACATGAAAATGGGGCCGCAGCTTCAGCATGCAGGTCTCTTTGGCCTCGTTCTGATTTTGAGAAATAACAACGCTTTGTATCACTTCATTTAAAAACGATGTAAGAGTCACGGTCATCTGTGCAGCTGTGAGTAAGGTGTCAATGTAACCAGAACATATTAAAGCACAGTGTTTTTGAAGGTGTTGACTCCTATATCGTTCTGTATTGCATGAGTTATCTCTGAAGGTAAAAAGCAGGAGCAATCTGTAAAACATGAGCTTTGGTTGCCATCAATAAACGTGAGTGGCAAAGTACCACGTTTTGTGAATAACATCAGGTATCCATGTATAATGAGATGCGTTGGCCGGGAATCGAACCCGGGTCAACTGCTTGGAAGGCAGCTATGCTCACCACTATACCACCAACACCTACATATGTCTCTTTACCTTGCATCTTGGCCATTGCAGTCTCCCATAACTGGATCGCTTCTCACATGCATAAAAGCACTTATCAAGCCACTACAGCACCTGGCTGCCTTTAAGCCTCTATTATTGCTTTATTCGTGCCACCATCCCTTCAAGATGCCGACAAGACATGCAACAAGAATCTTCTCTGTCAGTCCACAAGGTGGTGGAATGGACTTCCGCTGACAGTCCGTAAGGTCCAATCAATGGTTGTCTTCAACGCAAACTGAAGAATCAAAACTTTATGTAGTCACTAAGACTTGAATACTCATGGAAAAATAAGAAACTAAACTAAAACACATTTACTTTCTTCTCATCTTCGTTCCAATCTTGCCAGGTCTTTAACTTGATGCTATTCTTCACACTCACCAATCTATTGTAACATGAGAAAGTTTTTCTTTTCGTTACTTCACTTTCTGAAGTAACTCTGCTCAAGAGCCTTTCTTGAAAGGTCCTCCGTTTTGTTACATCTCAGGTGCATGATAAACAAGAAAAGTTACCTTTAGCTGTATTGCCTTTCAAGGGCCGAATCGACAGATACTAACACAGAATCATGCATAGACTACTCAGGTTGAGAAGAAAGCAGAGAGCTCAGGGATTCTGCCTGAAGATTCCCTCCCTTTGGTACGTTCTTCCCTCACCATTACTCTCCTCTTGAATTGGTGAAACTTTAAGGCAGACGAGAGGGAATGAAAAAAATCAAAATACATTGGAAGAGCTATTGAACTAAAACATCTGACTGCCTTGTTCCATTTTTTTAGCTAGACTTCTACGTATTAGACCTCGTGGCGCAACGGTAGCGCGTCTGACTCCAGATCAGAAGGTTACGTGTTCAAATCACGTCGGGGTCAAAAGCTTCTTTATAGCAACATGAAAATGGGGCCGCAGCTTCAGCATGCAGGTCTCTTTGGCCTCGTTCTGATTTTGAGAAATAACAACGCTTTGTATCACTTCATTTAAAAACGATGTAAGAGTCACGGTCATCTGTGCAGCTGTGAGTAAGGTGTCAATGTAACCAGAACATATTAAAGCACAGTGTTTTTGAAGGTGTTGACTCCTATATCGTTCTGTATTGCATGAGTTATCTCTGAAGGTAAAAAGCAGGAGCAATCTGTAAAACATGAGCTTTGGTTGCCATCAATAAACGTGAGTGGCAAAGTACCACGTTTTGTGAATAACATCAGGTATCCATGTATAATGAGATGCGTTGGCCGGGAATCGAACCCGGGTCAACTGCTTGGAAGGCAGCTATGCTCACCACTATACCACCAACACCTACATATGTCTCTTTACCTTGCATCTTGGCCATTGCAGTCTCCCATAACTGGATCGCTTCTCACATGCATAAAAGCACTTATCAAGCCACTACAGCACCTGGCTGCCTTTAAGCCTCTATTATTGCTTTATTCGTGCCACCATCCCTTCAAGATGCCGACAAGACATGCAACAAGAATCTTCTCTGTCAGTCCACAAGGTGGTGGAATGGACTTCCGCTGACAGTCCGTAAGGTCCAATCAATGGTTGTCTTCAACGCAAACTGAAGAATCAAAACTTCATGTAGTCACTAACACTTGAATACTCATGGAAAAATAAGAAACTAAACTAAAACACATTTACTTTCTTCTCATCTTCGTTCCAATCTTGCCAGGTCTTTAACTTGATGCTATTCTTCACACTCACCAATCTATTGTAACATGAGAAAGTTTTTCTTTTCGTTACTTCACTTTCTGAAGTAACTCTGCTCAAGAGCCTTTCTTGAAAGGTCCTCCGTTTTGTTACATCTCAGGTGCATGATAAACAAGAAAAGTTACCTTTAGCTGTATTGCCTTTCAAGGGCCGAATCGACAGATACTAACACAGAATCATGCATAGACTACTCAGGTTGAGAAGAAAGCAGAGAGCTCAGGGATTCTGCCTGAAGATTCCCTCCCTTTGGTACGTTCTTCCCTCACCATTACTCTCCTCTTGAATTGGTGAAACTTTAAGGCAGACGAGAGGGAATGAAAAAAATCAAAATACATTGGAAGAGCTATTGAACTAAAACATCTGACTGCCTTGTTCCATTTTTTTAGCTAGACTTCTACGTATTAGACCTCGTGGCGCAACGGTAGCGCGTCTGACTCCAGATCAGAAGGTTACGTGTTCAAATCACGTCGGGGTCAAAAGCTTCTTTATAGCAACATGAAAATGGGGCCGCAGCTTCAGCATGCAGGTCTCTTTGGCCTCGTTCTGATTTTGAGAAATAACAACGCTTTGTATCACTTCATTTAAAAACGATGTAAGAGTCACGGTCATCTGTGCAGCTGTGAGTAAGGTGTCAATGTAACCAGAACATATTAAAGCACAGTGTTTTTGAAGGTGTTGACTCCTATATCGTTCTGTATTGCATGAGTTATCTCTGAAGGTAAAAAGCAGGAGCAATCTGTAAAACATGAGCTTTGGTTGCCATCAATAAACGTGAGTGGCAAAGTACCACGTTTTGTGAATAACATCAGGTATCCATGTATAATGAGATGCGTTGGCCGGGAATCGAACCCGGGTCAACTGCTTGGAAGGCAGCTATGCTCACCACTATACCACCAACGCCTACATATGTCTCTTTACCTTGCATCTTGGCCATTGCAGTCTCCCATAACTGGATCGCTTCTCACATGCATAAAAGCACTTATCAAGCCACTACAGCACCTGGCTGCCTTTAAGCCTCTATTATTGCTTTATTCGTGCCACCATCCCTTCAAGATGCCGACAAGACATGCAACAAGAATCTTCTCTGTCAGTCCACAAGGTGGTGGAATGGACTTCCGCTGACAGTCCGTAAGGTCCAATCAATGGTTGTCTTCAACGCAAACTGAAGAATCAAAACTTCATGTAGTCACTAACACTTGAATACTCATGGAAAAATAAGAAACTAAACTAAAACACATTTACTTTCTTCTCATCTTCGTTCCAATCTTGCCAGGTCTTTAACTTGATGCTATTCTTCACACTCACCAATCTATTGTAACATGAGAATGTTTTTCTTTTCGTTACTTCACTTTCTGAAGTAACTCTGCTCAAGAGCCTTTCTTGAAAGGTCCTCCGTTTTGTTACATCTCAGGTGCATGATAAACAAGAAACGTTACCTTTAGCTGTATTGCCTTTCAAGGGCCGAATCGACAGATACTAACACAGAATCATGCATAGACTACTCAGGTTGAGAAGAAAGCAGAGAGCTCAGGGATTCTGCCTGAAGATTCCCTCCCTTTGGTACGTTCTTCCCTCACCATTACTCTCCTCTTGAATTGGTGAAACTTTAAGGCAGACGAGAGGGAATGAAAAAAATCAAAATACATTGGAAGAGCTATTGAACTAAAACATCTGACTGCCTTGTTCCATTTTTTTAGCTAGACTTCTACGTATTAGACCTCGTGGCGCAACGGTAGCGCGTCTGACTCCAGATCAGAAGGTTATGTGTTCAAATCACGTCGGGGTCAAAAGCTTCTTTATAGCAACATGAAAATGGGGCCGCAGCTTCAGCATGCAGGTCTCTTTGGCCTCATTCTGATTTTGAGAAATAACAACGCTTTGTATCACTTCATTTAAAAACGATGTAAGAGTCACGGTCATCTGTGCAGCTGTGAGTAAGGTGTCAATGTAACCAGAACATATTAAAGCACAGTGTTTTTGAAGGTGTTGACTCCTATATCGTTCTGTATTGCATGAGTTATCTCTGAAGGTAAAAAGCAGGAGCAATCTGTAAAATATGAGCTTTGGTTGCCATCAATAAACGTGAGTGGCAAAGTACCACGTTTTGTGAATAACATCAGGTATCCATGTATAATGAGATGCGTTGGCCGGGAATCGAACCCGGGTCAACTGCTTGGAAGGCAGCTATGTTCACCACTATACCACCAACGCCTACATATGTCTCTTTACCTTGCATCTTGGCCATTGCAGTCTCCCATAACTGGATGGCTTCTCACATGCATAAAAGCACTTATCAAGCCACTACAGCACCTGGCTGCCTTTAAGCCTTTATTATTGCTTTATTCGTGCCACAATCCCTTCAAGATGCCGACAAGACATGCAACAAGAATCTTCTCTGTCAGTCCACAAGGTGGTGGAATGGACTTCCGCTGACAGTCCGTAAGGTCCAATCAATGGTTGTCTTCAACGCAAACTGAAGAATCAAAACTTCATGTAGTCACTAAGACTTGAATACTCATGGAAAAATAAGAAACTAAACTAAAACACATTTACTTTCTTCTCATCTTCGTTCCAATCTTGCCAGGTCTTTAACTTGATGCTATTCTTCACACTCACCAATCTATTGTAACATGAGAATGTTTTTCTTTTCGTTACTTCACTTTCTGAAGTAACTCTGCTCAAGAGCCTTTCTTGAAAGGTCCTCCGTTTTGTTACATCTCAGGTGCATGATAAACAAGAAACGTTACCTTTAGCTGTATTGCCTTTCAAGGGCCGAATCGACAGATACTAACACAGAATCATGCATAGACTACTCAGGTTGAGAAGAAAGCAGAGAGCTCAGGGATTCTGCCTGAAGATTCCCTCCCTTTGGTACGTTCTTCCCTCACCATTACTCTCCTCTTGAATTGGTGAAACTTTAAGGCAGACGAGAGGGAATGAAAAAAATCAAAATACATTGGAAGAGCTATTGAACTAAAACATCTGACTGCCTTGTTCCATTTTTTTAGCTAGACTTCTACGTATTAGACCTCGTGGCGCAACGGTAGCGCGTCTGACTCCAGATCAGAAGGTTATGTGTTCAAATCACGTCGGGGTCAAAAGCTTCTTTATAGCAACATGAAAATGGGGCCGCAGCTTCAGCATGCAGGTCTCTTTGGCCTCATTCTGATTTTGAGAAATAACAACGCTTTGTATCACTTCATTTAAAAACGATGTAAGAGTCACGGTCATCTGTGCAGCTGTGAGTAAGGTGTCAATGTAACCAGAACATATTAAAGCACAGTGTTTTTGAAGGTGTTGACTCCTATATCGTTCTGTATTGCATGAGTTATCTCTGAAGGTAAAAAGCAGGAGCAATCTGTAAAATATGAGCTTTGGTTGCCATCAATAAACGTGAGTGGCAAAGTACCACGTTTTGTGAATAACATCAGGTATCCATGTATAATGAGATGCGTTGGCCGGGAATCGAACCCGGGTCAACTGCTTGGAAGGCAGCTATGTTCACCACTATACCACCAACGCCTACATATGTCTCTTTACCTTGCATCTTGGCCATTGCAGTCTCCCATAACTGGATGGCTTCTCACATGCATAAAAGCACTTATCAAGCCACTACAGCACCTGGCTGCCTTTAAGCCTTTATTATTGCTTTATTCGTGCCACAATCCCTTCAAGATGCCGACAAGACATGCAACAAGAATCTTCTCTGTCAGTCCACAAGGTGGTGGAATGGACTTCCGCTGACAGTCCGTAAGGTCCAATCAATGGTTGTCTTCAACGCAAACTGAAGAATCAAAACTTCATGTAGTCACTAAGACTTGAATACTCATGGAAAAATAAGAAACTAAACTAAAACACATTTACTTTCTTCTCATCTTCGTTCCAATCTTGCCAGGTCTTTAACTTGATGCTATTCTTCACACTCACCAATCTATTGTAACATGAGAATGTTTTTCTTTTCGTTACTTCACTTTCTGAAGTAACTCTGCTCAAGAGCCTTTCTTGAAAGGTCCTCCGTTTTGTTACATCTCAGGTGCATGATAAACAAGAAACGTTACCTTTAGCTGTATTGCCTTTCAAGGGCCGAATCGACAGATACTAACACAGAATCATGCATAGACTACTCAGGTTGAGAAGAAAGCAGAGAGCTCAGGGATTCTGCCTGAAGATTCCCTCCCTTTGGTACGTTCTTCCCTCACCATTACTCTCCTCTTGAATTGGTGAAACTTTAAGGCAGACGAGAGGGAATGAAAAAAATCAAAATACATTGGAAGAGCTATTGAACTAAAACATCTGACTGCCTTGTTCCATTTTTTTAGCTAGACTTCTACGTATTAGACCTCGTGGCGCAACGGTAGCGCGTCTGACTCCAGATCAGAAGGTTATGTGTTCAAATCACGTCGGGGTCAAAAGCTTCTTTATAGCAACATGAAAATGGGGCCGCAGCTTCAGCATGCAGGTCTCTTTGGCCTCATTCTGATTTTGAGAAATAACAACGCTTTGTATCACTTCATTTAAAAACGATGTAAGAGTCACGGTCATCTGTGCAGCTGTGAGTAAGGTGTCAATGTAACCAGAACATATTAAAGCACAGTGTTTTTGAAGGTGTTGACTCCTATATCGTTCTGTATTGCATGAGTTATCTCTGAAGGTAAAAAGCAGGAGCAATCTGTAAAATATGAGCTTTGGTTGCCATCAATAAACGTGAGTGGCAAAGTACCACGTTTTGTGAATAACATCAGGTATCCATGTATAATGAGATGCGTTGGCCGGGAATCGAACCCGGGTCAACTGCTTGGAAGGCAGCTATGTTCACCACTATACCACCAACGCCTACATATGTCTCTTTACCTTGCATCTTGGCCATTGCAGTCTCCCATAACTGGATCGCTTCTCACATGCATAAAAGCACTTATCAAGCCACTACAGCACCTGGCTGCCTTTAAGCCTTTATTATTGCTTTATTCGTGCCACAATCCCTTCAAGATGCCGACAAGACATGCAACAAGAATCTTCTCTGTCAGTCCACAAGGTGGTGGAATGGACTTCCGCTGACAGTCCGTAAGGTCCAATCAATGGTTGTCTTCAACGCAAACTGAAGAATCAAAACTTCATGTAGTCACTAAGACTTGAATACTCATGGAAAAATAAGAAACTAAACTAAAACACATTTACTTTCTTCTCATCTTCGTTCCAATCTTGCCAGGTCTTTAACTTGATGCTATTCTTCACACTCACCAATCTATTGTAACATGAGAATGTTTTTCTTTTCGTTACTTCACTTTCTGAAGTAACTCTGCTCAAGAGCCTTTCTTGAAAGGTCCTCCGTTTTGTTACATCTCAGGTGCATGATAAACAAGAAACGTTACCTTTAGCTGTATTGCCTTTCAAGGGCCGAATCGACAGATACTAACACAGAATCATGCATAGACTACTCAGGTTGAGAAGAAAGCAGAGAGCTCAGGGATTCTGCCTGAAGATTCCCTCCCTTTGGTACGTTCTTCCCTCACCATTACTCTCCTCTTGAATTGGTGAAACTTTAAGGCAGACAAGAGGGAATGAAAAAAATCTAAATACATTGGAAGAGCTATTGAACTAAAACATCTGACTGCCTTGTTCCATTTTTTTAGCTAGACTTCTACGTATTAGACCTCGTGGCGCAACGGTAGCACGTCTGACTCCAGATCAGAAGGTTACGTGTTCAAATCACGTCGGGGTCAAAAGCTTCTTTATAGCAACATGAAAATGGGGCCGCAGCTTCAGCATGCAGGTCTCTTTGGCCTCATTCTGATTTTGAGAAATAACAACGCTTTGTATCACTTCATTTAAAAACGATGTAAGAGTCACGGTCATCTGTGCAGCTGTGAGTAAGGTGTCAATGTAACCAGAACATATTAAAGCACAGTGTTTTTGAAGGTGTTGACTCCTATATCGTTCTGTATTGCATGAGTTATCTCTGAAGGTAAAAAGCAGGAGCAATCTGTAAAACATGAGCTTTGGTTGCCATCAATAAACGTGAGTGGCAAAGTACCACGTTTTGTGAATAACATCAGGTATCCATGTATAATGAGATGCGTTGGCCGGGAATCGAACCCGGGTCAACTGCTTGGAAGGCAGCTATGCTCACCACTATACCACCAACGCCTACATATATCTCTTTACCTTGCATCTTGGCCATTGCAGTCTCCCATAACTGGATCGCTTCTCACATGCATAAAAGCACTTATCAAGCCACTACAGCACCTGGCTGCCTTTAAGCCTCTATTATTGCTTTATTCGTGCCACAATCCCTTCAAGATGCCGACAAGACATGCAACAAGAATCTTCTCTGTCAGTCCACAAGGTGGTGGAATGGACTTCCGCTGACAGTCCGTAAGGTCCAATCAATGGTTGTCTTCAACGCAAACTGAAGAATCAAAACTTCATGTAGTCACTAAGACTTGAATACTCATGGAAAAATAAGAAACTAAACTAAAACACATTTACTTTCTTCTCATCTTCGTTCCAATCTTGCCAGGTCTTTAACTTGATGCTATTCTTCACACTCACCAATCTATTGTAACATGAGAATGTTTTTCTTTTCGTTACTTCACTTTCTGAAGTAACTCTGCTCAAGAGCCTTTCTTGAAAGGTCCTCCGTTTTGTTACATCTCAGGTGCATGATAAACAAGAAACGTTACCTTTAGCTGTATTGCCTTTCAAGGGCCGAATCGACAGATACTAACACAGAATCATGCATAGACTACTCAGGTTGAGAAGAAAGCAGAGAGCTCAGGGATTCTGCCTGAAGATTCCCTCCCTTTGGTACGTTCTTCCCTCACCATTACTCTCCTCTTGAATTGGTGAAACTTTAAGGCAGACAAGAGGGAATGAAAAAAATCTAAATACATTGGAAGAGCTATTGAACTAAAACATCTGACTGCCTTGTTCCATTTTTTTAGCTAGACTTCTACGTATTAGACCTCGTGGCGCAACGGTAGCGCGTCTGACTCCAGATCAGAAGGTTACGTGTTCAAATCACGTCGGGGTCAAAAGCTTCTTTATAGCAACATGAAAATGGGGCCGCAGCTTCAGCATGCAGGTCTCTTTGGCCTCATTCTGATTTTGAGAAATAACAACGCTTTGTATCACTTCATTTAAAAACGATGTAAGAGTCACGGTCATCTGTGCAGCTGTGAGTAAGGTGTCAATGTAACCAGAACATATTAAAGCACAGTGTTTTTGAAGGTGTTGACTCCTATATCGTTCTGTATTGCATGAGTTATCTCTGAAGGTAAAAAGCAGGAGCAATCTGTAAAATATGAGCTTTGGTTGCCATCAATAAACGTGAGTGGCAAAGTACCACGTTTTGTGAATAACAACAGGTATCCATGTATAATGAGATGCGTTGGCCGGGAATCGAACCCGGGTCAACTGCTTGGAAGGCAGCTATGTTCACCACTATACCACCAACGCCTACATATGTCTCTTTACCTTGCATCTTGGCCATTGCAGTCTCCCATAACTGGATCGCTTCTCACATGCATAAAAGCACTTATCAAGCCACTACAGCACCTGGCTGCCTTTAAGCCTTTATTATTGCTTTATTCGTGCCACAATCCCTTCAAGATGCCGACAAGACATGCAACAAGAATCTTCTCTGTCAGTCCACAAGGTGGTGGAATGGACTTCCGCTGACAGTCCGTAAGGTCCAATCAATGGTTGTCTTCAACGCAAACTGAAGAATCAAAACTTCATGTAGTCACTAAGACTTGAATACTCATGGAAAAATAAGAAACTAAACTAAAACACATTTACTTTCTTCTCATCTTCGTTCCAATCTTGCCAGGTCTTTAACTTGATGCTATTCTTCACACTCACCAATCTATTGTAACATGAGAATGTTTTTCTTTTCGTTACTTCACTTTCTGAAGTAACTCTGCTCAAGAGCCTTTCTTGAAAGGTCCTCCGTTTTGTTACATCTCAGGTGCATGATAAACAAGAAACGTTACCTTTAGCTGTATTGCCTTTCAAGGGCCGAATCGACAGATACTAACACAGAATCATGCATAGACTACTCAGGTTGAGAAGAAAGCAGAGAGCTCAGGGATTCTGCCTGAAGATTCCCTCCCTTTGGTACGTTTTTCCCTCACCATTACTCTCCTCTTGAATTGGTGAAACTTTAAGGCAGACGAGAGGGAATGAAAAAAATCAAAATACATTGGAAGAGCTATTGAACTAAAACATCTGACTGCCTTATTCCATTTTTTTAGCTAGACTTCTACGTATTAGACCTCGTGGCGCAACGGTAGCGCGTCTGACTCCAGATCAGAAGGTTACGTGTTCAAATCACGTCGGGGTCAAAAGCTTCTTTATAGCAACATGAAAATGGGGCCGCAGCTTCAGCATGCAGGTCTCTTTGGCCTCATTCTGATTTTGAGAAATAACAACGCTTTGTATCACTTCATTTAAAAACGATGTAAGAGTCACGGTCATCTGTGCAGCTGTGAGTAAGGTGTCAATGTAACCAGAACATATTAAAGCACAGTGTTTTTGAAGGTGTTGACTCCTATTTCGTTCTGTATTGCATGAGTTATCTCTGAAGGTAAAAAGCAGGAGCAATCTGTAAAACATGAGCTTTGGTTGCCATCAATAAACGTGAGTGGCAAAGTACCACGTTTTGTGAATAACATCAGGTATCCATGTATAATGAGATGCGTTGGCCGGGAATCGAACCCGGGTCAACTGCTTGGAAGGCAGCTATGCTCACCACTATACCACCAACGCCTACATATGTCTCTTTACCTTGCATCTTGGCCATTGCAGTCTCCCATAACTGGATCGCTTCTCACATGCATAAAAGCACTTATCAAGCCACTACAGCACCTGGCTGCCTTTAAGCCTCTATTATTGCTTTTTTCGTGCCACCATCCCTTCAAGATGCCGACAAGACATGCAACAAGAATCTTCTCTGTCAGTCCACAAGGTGGTGGAATGGACTTCCGCTGACAGTCCGTAAGGTCCAATCAATGGTTGTCTTCAACGCAAACTGAAGAATCAAAACTTCATGTAGTCACTAAGACTTGAATACTCATGGAAAAATAAGAAACTAAACTAAAACACATTTACTTTCTTCTCATCTTCGTTCCAATCTTGCCAGGTCTTTAACTTGATGCTATTCTTCACACTCACCAATCTATTGTAACATGAGAATGTTTTTCTTTTCGTTACTTCACTTTCTGAAGTAACTCTGCTCAAGAGCCTTTCTTGAAAGGTCCTCCGTTTTGTTACATCTCAGGTGCATGATAAACAAGAAACGTTACCTTTAGCTGTATTGCCTTTCAAGGGCCGAATCGACAGATACTAACACAGAATCATGCATAGACTACTCAGGTTGAGAAGAAAGCAGAGAGCTCAGGGATTCTGCCTGAAGATTCCCTCCCTTTGGTACGTTCTTCCCTCACCATTACTCTCCTCTTGAATTGGTGAAACTTTAAGGCAGACGAGAGGGAATGAAAAAAATCAAAATACATTGGAAAAGCTATTGAACTAAAACATCTGACTGCCTTGTTCCATTATTTTAGCTAGACTTCTACGTATTAGACCTCGTGGCGCAACGGTAGCGCGTCTGACTCCAGATCAGAAGGTTACGTGTTCAAATCACGTCGGGGTCAAAAGCTTCTTTATAGCAACATGAAAATGGGGCCGCAGCTTCAGCATGCAGGTCTCTTTGGCCTCGTTCTGATTTTGAGAAATAACAACGCTTTGTATCACTTCATTTAAAAACGATGTAAGAGTCACGGTCATCTGTGCAGCTGTGAGTAAGGTGTCAATGTAACCAGAACATATTAAAGCACAGTGTTTTTGAAGGTGTTGACTCCTATATCGTTCTGTATTGCATGAGTTATCTCTGAAGGTAAAAAGCAGGAGCAATCTGTAAAACATGAGCTTTGGTTGCCATCAATAAACGTGAGTGGCAAAGTACCACGTTTTGTGAATAACATCAGGTATCCATGTATAATGAGATGCGTTGGCCGGGAATCGAACCCGGGTCAACTGCTTGGAAGGCAGCTATGCTCACCACTATACTACCAACGCCTACATATGTCTCTTTACCTTGCATCTTGGCCATTGCAGTCTCCCATAACTGGATCGCTTCTCACATGCATAAAAGCACTTATCAAGCCACTACAGCACCTGGCTGCCTTTAAGCCTCTATTATTGCTTTTTTCGTGCCACAATCCCTTCAAGATGCCGACAAGACATGCAACAAGAATCTTCTCTGTCAGTCCACAAGGTGGTGGAATGGACTTCCGCTGACAGTCCGTAAGGTCCAATCAATGGTTGTCTTCAACGCAAACTGAAGAATCAAAACTTCATGTAGTCACTAAGACTTGAATACTCATGGAAAAATAAGAAACTAAACTAAAACACATTTACTTTCTTCTCATCTTCGTTCCAATCTTGCCAGGTCTTTAACTTGATGCTATTCTTCACACTCACCAATCTATTGTAACATGAGAATGTTTTTCTTTTCGTTACTTCACTTTCTGAAGTAACTCTGCTCAAGAGCCTTTCTTGAAAGGTCCTCCGTTTTGTTACATCTCAGGTGCATGATAAACAAGAAACGTTACCTTTAGCTGTATTGCCTTTCAAGGGCCGAATCGACAGATACTAACACAGAATCATGCATAGACTACTCAGGTTGAGAAGAAAGCAGAGAGCTCAGGGATTCTGCCTGAAGATTCCCTCCCTTTGGTACGTTCTTCCCTCACCATTACTCTCCTCTTGAATTGGTGAAACTTTAAGGCAGACAAGAGGGAATGAAAAAAATCTAAATACATTGGAAGAGCTATTGAACTAAAACATCTGACTGCCTTGTTCCATTTTTTTAGCTAGACTTCTACGTATTAGACCTCGTGGCGCAACGGTAGCGCGTCTGACTCCAGATCAGAAGGTTACGTGTTCAAATCACGTCGGGGTCAAAAGCTTCTTTATAGCAACATGAAAATGGGGCCGCAGCTTCAGCATGCAGGTCTCTTTGGCCTCATTCTGATTTTGAGAAATAACAACGCTTTGTATCACTTCATTTAAAAACGATGTAAGAGTCACGGTCATCTGTGCAGCTGTGAGTAAGGTGTCAATGTAACCAGAACATATTAAAGCACAGTGTTTTTGAAGGTGTTGACTCCTATATCGTTCTGTATTGCATGAGTTATCTCTGAAGGTAAAAAGCAGGAGCAATCTGTAAAATATGAGCTTTGGTTGCCATCAATAAACGTGAGTGGCAAAGTACCACGTTTTGTGAATAACATCAGGTATCCATGTATAATGAGATGCGTTGGCCGGGAATCGAACCCGGGTCAACTGCTTGGAAGGCAGCTATGTTCACCACTATACCACCAACGCCTACATATGTCTCTTTACCTTGCATCTTGGCCATTGCAGTCTCCCATAACTGGATCGCTTCTCACATGCATAAAAGCACTTATCAAGCCACTACAGCACCTGGCTGCCTTTAAGCCTTTATTATTGCTTTATTCGTGCCACAATCCCTTCAAGATGCCGACAAGACATGCAACAAGAATCTTCTCTGTCAGTCCACAAGGTGGTGGAATGGACTTCCGCTGACAGTCCGTAAGGTCCAATCAATGGTTGTCTTCAACGCAAACTGAAGAATCAAAACTTCATGTAGTCACTAAGACTTGAATACTCATGGAAAAATAAGAAACTAAACTAAAACACATTTACTTTCTTCTCATCTTCGTTCCAATCTTGCCAGGTCTTTAACTTGATGCTATTCTTCACACTCACCAATCTATTGTAACATGAGAATGTTTTTCTTTTCGTTACTTCACTTTCTGAAGTAACTCTGCTCAAGAGCCTTTCTTGAAAGGTCCTCCGTTTTGTTACATCTCAGGTGCATGATAAACAAGAAACGTTACCTTTAGCTGTATTGCCTTTCAAGGGCCGAATCGACAGATACTAACACAGAATCATGCATAGACTACTCAGGTTGAGAAGAAAGCAGAGAGCTCAGGGATTCTGCCTGAAGATTCCCTCCCTTTGGTACGTTTTTCCCTCACCATTACTCTCCTCTTGAATTGGTGAAACTTTAAGGCAGACGAGAGGGAATGAAAAAAATCAAAATACATTGGAAGAGCTATTGAACTAAAACATCTGACTGCCTTATTCCATTTTTTTAGCTAGACTTCTACGTATTAGACCTCGTGGCGCAACGGTAGCGCGTCTGACTCCAGATCAGAAGGTTACGTGTTCAAATCACGTCGGGGTCAAAAGCTTCTTTATAGCAACATGAAAATGGGGCCGCAGCTTCAGCATGCAGGTCTCTTTGGCCTCATTCTGATTTTGAGAAATAACAACGCTTTGTATCACTTCATTTAAAAACGATGTAAGAGTCACGGTCATCTGTGCAGCTGTGAGTAAGGTGTCAATGTAACCAGAACATATTAAAGCACAGTGTTTTTGAAGGTGTTGACTCCTATTTCGTTCTGTATTGCATGAGTTATCTCTGAAGGTAAAAAGCAGGAGCAATCTGTAAAACATGAGCTTTGGTTGCCATCAATAAACGTGAGTGGCAAAGTACCACGTTTTGTGAATAACATCAGGTATCCATGTATAATGAGATGCGTTGGCCGGGAATCGAACCCGGGTCAACTGCTTGGAAGGCAGCTATGCTCACCACTATACCACCAACGCCTACATATGTCTCTTTACCTTGCATCTTGGCCATTGCAGTCTCCCATAACTGGATCGCTTCTCACATGCATAAAAGCACTTATCAAGCCACTACAGCACCTGGCTGCCTTTAAGCCTCTATTATTGCTTTTTTCGTGCCACCATCCCTTCAAGATGCCGACAAGACATGCAACAAGAATCTTCTCTGTCAGTCCACAAGGTGGTGGAATGGACTTCCGCTGACAGTCCGTAAGGTCCAATCAATGGTTGTCTTCAACGCAAACTGAAGAATCAAAACTTCATGTAGTCACTAAGACTTGAATACTCATGGAAAAATAAGAAACTAAACTAAAACACATTTACTTTCTTCTCATCTTCGTTCCAATCTTGCCAGGTCTTTAACTTGATGCTATTCTTCACACTCACCAATCTATTGTAACATGAGAATGTTTTTCTTTTCGTTACTTCACTTTCTGAAGTAACTCTGCTCAAGAGCCTTTCTTGAAAGGTCCTCCGTTTTGTTACATCTCAGGTGCATGATAAACAAGAAACGTTACCTTTAGCTGTATTGCCTTTCAAGGGCCGAATCGACAGATACTAACACAGAATCATGCATAGACTACTCAGGTTGAGAAGAAAGCAGAGAGCTCAGGGATTCTGCCTGAAGATTCCCTCCCTTTGGTACGTTCTTCCCTCACCATTACTCTCCTCTTGAATTGGTGAAACTTTAAGGCAGACGAGAGGGAATGAAAAAAATCAAAATACATTGGAAAAGCTATTGAACTAAAACATCTGACTGCCTTGTTCCATTATTTTAGCTAGACTTCTACGTATTAGACCTCGTGGCGCAACGGTAGCGCGTCTGACTCCAGATCAGAAGGTTACGTGTTCAAATCACGTCGGGGTCAAAAGCTTCTTTATAGCAACATGAAAATGGGGCCGCAGCTTCAGCATGCAGGTCTCTTTGGCCTCGTTCTGATTTTGAGAAATAACAACGCTTTGTATCACTTCATTTAAAAACGATGTAAGAGTCACGGTCATCTGTGCAGCTGTGAGTAAGGTGTCAATGTAACCAGAACATATTAAAGCACAGTGTTTTTGAAGGTGTTGACTCCTATATCGTTCTGTATTGCATGAGTTATCTCTGAAGGTAAAAAGCAGGAGCAATCTGTAAAACATGAGCTTTGGTTGCCATCAATAAACGTGAGTGGCAAAGTACCACGTTTTGTGAATAACATCAGGTATCCATGTATAATGAGATGCGTTGGCCGGGAATCGAACCCGGGTCAACTGCTTGGAAGGCAGCTATGCTCACCACTATACTACCAACGCCTACATATGTCTCTTTACCTTGCATCTTGGCCATTGCAGTCTCCCATAACTGGATCGCTTCTCACATGCATAAAAGCACTTATCAAGCCACTACAGCACCTGGCTGCCTTTAAGCCTCTATTATTGCTTTATTCGTGCCACCATCCCTTCAAGATGCCGACAAGACATGCAACAAGAATCTTCTCTGTCAGTCCACAAGGTGGTGGAATGGACTTCCGCTGACAGTCCGTAAGGTCCAATCAATGGTTGTCTTCAACGCAAACTGAAGAATCAAAACTTCATGTAGTCACTAAGACTTGAATACTCATGGAAAAATAAGAAACTAAACTAAAACACATTTACTTTCTTCTCATCTTCGTTCCAATCTTGCCAGGTCTTTAACTTGATGCTATTCTTCACACTCACCAATCTATTGTAACATGAGAATGTTTTTCTTTTCGTTACTTCACTTTCTGAAGTAACTCTGCTCAAGAGCCTTTCTTGAAAGGTCCTCCGTTTTGTTACATCTCAGGTGCATGATAAACAAGAAACGTTACCTTTAGCTGTATTGCCTTTCAAGGGCCGAATCGACAGATACTAACACAGAATCATGCATAGACTACTCAGGTTGAGAAGAAAGCAGAGAGCTCAGGGATTCTGCCTGAAGATTCCCTCCCTTTGGTACGTTTTTCCCTCACCATTACTCTCCTCTTGAATTGGTGAAACTTTAAGGCAGACGAGAGGGAATGAAAAAAATCAAAATACATTGGAAGAGCTATTGAACTAAAACATCTGACTGCCTTATTCCATTTTTTTAGCTAGACTTCTACGTATTAGACCTCGTGGCGCAACGGTAGCGCGTCTGACTCCAGATCAGAAGGTTACGTGTTCAAATCACGTCGGGGTCAAAAGCTTCTTTATAGCAACATGAAAATGGGGCCGCAGCTTCAGCATGCAGGTCTCTTTGGCCTCATTCTGATTTTGAGAAATAACAACGCTTTGTATCACTTCATTTAAAAACGATGTAAGAGTCACGGTCATCTGTGCAGCTGTGAGTAAGGTGTCAATGTAACCAGAACATATTAAAGCACAGTGTTTTTGAAGGTGTTGACTCCTATATCGTTCTGTATTGCATGAGTTATCTCTGAAGGTAAAAAGCAGGAGCAATCTGTAAAACATGAGCTTTGGTTGCCATCAATAAACGTGAGTGGCAAAGTACCACGTTTTGTGAATAACATCAGGTATCCATGTATAATGAGATGCGTTGGCCGGGAATCGAACCCGGGTCAACTGCTTGGAAGGCAGCTATGCTCACCACTATACCACCAACGCCTACATATGTCTCTTTACCTTGCATCTTGGCCATTGCAGTCTCCCATAACTGGATCGCTTCTCACATGCATAAAAGCACTTATCAAGCCACTACAGCACCTGGCTGCCTTTAAGCCTCTATTATTGCTTTATTCGTGCCACCATCCCTTCAAGATGCCGACAAGACATGCAACAAGAATCTTCTCTGTCAGTCCACAAGGTGGTGGAATGGACTTCCGCTGACAGTCCGTAAGGTCCAATCAATGGTTGTCTTCAACGCAAACTGAAGAATCAAAACTTCATGTAGTCACTAAGACTTGAATACTCATGGAAAAATAAGAAACTAAACTAAAACACATTTACTTTCTTCTCATCTTCGTTCCAATCTTGCCAGGTCTTTAACTTGATGCTATTCTTCACACTCACCAATCTATTGTAACATGAGAATGTTTTTCTTTTCGTTACTTCACTTTCTGAAGTAACTCTGCTCAAGAGCCTTTCTTGAAAGGTCCTCCGTTTTGTTACATCTCAGGTGCATGATAAACAAGAAACGTTACCTTTAGCTGTATTGCCTTTCAAGGGCCGAATCGACAGATACTAACACAGAATCATGCATAGACTACTCAGGTTGAGAAGAAAGCAGAGAGCTCAGGGATTCTGCCTGAAGATTCCCTCCCTTTGGTACGTTCTTCCCTCACCATTACTCTCCTCTTGAATTGGTGAAACTTTAAGGCAGACAAGAGGGAATGAAAAAAATCTAAATACATTGGAAGAGCTATTGAACTAAAACATCTGACTGCCTTGTTCTATTTTTTTAGCTAGACTTCTACG
Source organism: Brachyhypopomus gauderio (assembly GCF_052324685.1). NCBI lineage: Eukaryota > Metazoa > Chordata > Actinopteri > Gymnotiformes > Hypopomidae > Brachyhypopomus > Brachyhypopomus gauderio. Next base: position 846,188 of record NW_027506913.1, on the reverse strand, counting down.
TATTAGACCTCGTGGCGCAACGGTAGTGCGTCTGACTCCAGATCAGAAGGTTACGTGTTCAAATCACGTCGGGGTCAAAAGCTTCTTTATAGCAACATGAAAATGGGGCCGCAGCTTCAGCATGCAGGTCTCTTTGGCCTCATTCTGATTTTGAGAAATAACAACGCTTTGTATCACTTCATTTAAAAACGATGTAAGAGTCACGGTCATCTGTGCAGCTGTGAGTAAGGTGTCAATGTAACCAGAACATATTAAAGCACAGTGTTTTTGAAGGTGTTGACTCCTATATCGTTCTGTATTGCATGAGTTATCTCTGAAGGTAAAAAGCAGGAGCAATCTGTAAAACATGAGCTTTGGTTGCCATCAATAAACGTGAGTGGCAAAGTACCACGTTTTGTGAATAACATCAGGTATCCATGTATAATGAGATGCGTTGGCCGGGAATCGAACCCGGGTCAACTGCTTGGAAGGCAGCTATGCTCACCACTATACCACCAACGCCTACATATATCTCTTTACCTTGCATCTTGGCCATTGCAGTCTCCCATAACTGGATCGCTTCTCACATGCATAAAAGCACTTATCAAGCCACTACAGCACCTGGCTGCCTTTAAGCCTCTATTATTGCTTTATTCGTGCCACAATCCCTTCAAGATGCCGACAAGACATGCAACAAGAATCTTCTCTGTCAGTCCACAAGGTGGTGGAATGGACTTCCGCTGACAGTCCGTAAGGTCCAATCAATGGTTGTCTTCAACGCAAACTGAAGAATCAAAACTTCATGTAGTCACTAAGACTTGAATACTCATGGAAAAATAAGAAACTAAACTAAAACACATTTACTTTCTTCTCATCTTCGTTCCAATCTTGCCAGGTCTTTAACTTGATGCTATTCTTCACACTCACCAATCTATTGTAACATGAGAATGTTTTTCTTTTCGTTACTTCACTTTCTGAAGTAACTCTGCTCAAGAGCCTTTCTTGAAAGGTCCTCCGTTTTGTTACATCTCAGGTGCATGATAAACAAGAAACGTTACCTTTAGCTGTATTGCCTTTCAAGGGCCGAATCGACAGATACTAACACAGAATCATGCATAGACTACTCAGGTTGAGAAGAAAGCAGAGAGCTCAGGGATTCTGCCTGAAGATTCCCTCCCTTTGGTACGTTCTTCCCTCACCATTACTCTCCTCTTGAATTGGTGAAACTTTAAGGCAGACAAGAGGGAATGAAAAAAATCAAAATACATTGGAAGAGCTATTGAACTAAAACATCTGACTGCCTTGTTCCATTTTTTTAGCTAGACTTCTACGTATTAGACCTCGTGGCGCAACGGTAGCGCGTCTGACTCCAGATCAGAAGGTTACGTGTTCAAATCACGTCGGGGTCAAAAGCTTCTTTATAGCAACATGAAAATGGGGCCGCAGCTTCAGCATGCAGGTCTCTTTGGCCTCATTCTGATTTTGAGAAATAACAACGCTTTGTATCACTTCATTTAAAAACGATGTAAGAGTCACGGTCATCTGTGCAGCTGTGAGTAAGGTGTCAATGTAACCAGAACATATTAAAGCACAGTGTTTTTGAAGGTGTTGACTCCTATATCGTTCTGTATTGCATGAGTTATCTCTGAAGGTAAAAAGCAGGAGCAATCTGTAAAATATGAGCTTTGGTTGCCATCAATAAACGTGAGTGGCAAAGTACCACGTTTTGTGAATAACATCAGGTATCCATGTATAATGAGATGCGTTGGCCGGGAATCGAACCCGGGTCAACTGCTTGGAAGGCAGCTATGTTCACCACTATACCACCAACGCCTACATATGTCTCTTTACCTTGCATCTTGGCCATTGCAGTCTCCCATAACTGGATCGCTTCTCACATGCATAAAAGCACTTATCAAGCCACTACAGCACCTGGCTGCCTTTAAGCCTTTATTATTGCTTTATTCGTGCCACAATCCCTTCAAGATGCCGACAAGACATGCAACAAGAATCTTCTCTGTCAGTCCACAAGGTGGTGGAATGGACTTCCGCTGACAGTCCGTAAGGTCCAATCAATGGTTGTCTTCAACGCAAACTGAAGAATCAAAACTTTATGTAGTCACTAAGACTTGAATACTCATGGAAAAATAAGAAACTAAACTAAAACACATTTACTTTCTTCTCATCTTCGTTCCAATCTTGCCAGGTCTTTAACTTGATGCTATTCTTCACACTCACCAATCTATTGTAACATGAGAATGTTTTTCTTTTCGTTACTTCACTTTCTGAAGTAACTCTGCTCAAGAGCCTTTCTTGAAAGGTCCTCCGTTTTGTTACATCTCAGGTGCATGATAAACAAGAAACGTTACCTTTAGCTGTATTGCCTTTCAAGGGCCGAATCGACAGATACTAACACAGAATCATGCATAGACTACTCAGGTTGAGAAGAAAGCAGAGAGCTCAGGGATTCTGCCTGAAGATTCCCTCCCTTTGGTACGTTTTTCCCTCACCATTACTCTCCTCTTGAATTGGTGAAACTTTAAGGCAGACGAGAGGGAATGAAAAAAATCAAAATACATTGGAAGAGCTATTGAACTAAAACATCTGACTGCCTTATTCCATTTTTTTAGCTAGACTTCTACGTATTAGACCTCGTGGCGCAACGGTAGCGCGTCTGACTCCAGATCAGAAGGTTACGTGTTCAAATCACGTCGGGGTCAAAAGCTTCTTTATAGCAACATGAAAATGGGGCCGCAGCTTCAGCATGCAGGTCTCTTTGGCCTCATTCTGATTTTGAGAAATAACAACGCTTTGTATCACTTCATTTAAAAACGATGTAAGAGTCACGGTCATCTGTGCAGCTGTGAGTAAGGTGTCAATGTAACCAGAACATATTAAAGCACAGTGTTTTTGAAGGTGTTGACTCCTATATCGTTCTGTATTGCATGAGTTATCTCTGAAGGTAAAAAGCAGGAGCAATCTGTAAAATATGAGCTTTGGTTGCCATCAATAAACGTGAGTGGCAAAGTACCACGTTTTGTGAATAACATCAGGTATCCATGTATAATGAGATGCGTTGGCCGGGAATCGAACCCGGGTCAACTGCTTGGAAGGCAGCTATGTTCACCACTATACCACCAACGCCTACATATGTCTCTTTACCTTGCATCTTGGCCATTGCAGTCTCCCATAACTGGATCGCTTCTCACATGCATAAAAGCACTTATCAAGCCACTACAGCACCTGGCTGCCTTTAAGCCTTTATTATTGCTTTATTCGTGCCACAATCCCTTCAAGATGCCGACAAGACATGCAACAAGAATCTTCTCTGTCAGTCCACAAGGTGGTGGAATGGACTTCCGCTGACAGTCCGTAAGGTCCAATCAATGGTTGTCTTCAACGCAAACTGAAGAATCAAAACTTTATGTAGTCACTAAGACTTGAATACTCATGGAAAAATAAGAAACTAAACTAAAACACATTTACTTTCTTCTCATCTTCGTTCCAATCTTGCCAGGTCTTTAACTTGATGCTATTCTTCACACTCACCAATCTATTGTAACATGAGAATGTTTTTCTTTTCGTTACTTCACTTTCTGAAGTAACTCTGCTCAAGAGCCTTTCTTGAAAGGTCCTCCGTTTTGTTACATCTCAGGTGCATGATAAACAAGAAACGTTACCTTTAGCTGTATTGCCTTTCAAGGGCCGAATCGACAGATACTAACACAGAATCATGCATAGACTACTCAGGTTGAGAAGAAAGCAGAGAGCTCAGGGATTCTGCCTGAAGATTCCCTCCCTTTGGTACGTTTTTCCCTCACCATTACTCTCCTCTTGAATTGGTGAAACTTTAAGGCAGACGAGAGGGAATGAAAAAAATCAAAATACATTGGAAGAGCTATTGAACTAAAACATCTGACTGCCTTATTCCATTTTTTTAGCTAGACTTCTACGTATTAGACCTCGTGGCGCAACGGTAGCGCGTCTGACTCCAGATCAGAAGGTTACGTGTTCAAATCACGTCGGGGTCAAAAGCTTCTTTATAGCAACATGAAAATGGGGCCGCAGCTTCAGCATGCAGGTCTCTTTGGCCTCATTCTGATTTTGAGAAATAACAACGCTTTGTATCACTTCATTTAAAAACGATGTAAGAGTCACGGTCATCTGTGCAGCTGTGAGTAAGGTGTCAATGTAACCAGAACATATTAAAGCACAGTGTTTTTGAAGGTGTTGACTCCTATTTCGTTCTGTATTGCATGAGTTATCTCTGAAGGTAAAAAGCAGGAGCAATCTGTAAAACATGAGCTTTGGTTGCCATCAATAAACGTGAGTGGCAAAGTACCACGTTTTGTGAATAACATCAGGTATCCATGTATAATGAGATGCGTTGGCCGGGAATCGAACCCGGGTCAACTGCTTGGAAGGCAGCTATGCTCACCACTATACCACCAACGCCTACATATGTCTCTTTACCTTGCATCTTGGCCATTGCAGTCTCCCATAACTGGATCGCTTCTCACATGCATAAAAGCACTTATCAAGCCACTACAGCACCTGGCTGCCTTTAAGCCTCTATTATTGCTTTATTCGTGCCACCATCCCTTCAAGATGCCGACAAGACATGCAACAAGAATCTTCTCTGTCAGTCCACAAGGTGGTGGAATGGACTTCCGCTGACAGTCCGTAAGGTCCAATCAATGGTTGTCTTCAACGCAAACTGAAGAATCAAAACTTCATGTAGTCACTAAGACTTGAATACTCATGGAAAAATAAGAAACTAAACTAAAACACATTTACTTTCTTCTCATCTTCGTTCCAATCTTGCCAGGTCTTTAACTTGATGCTATTCTTCACACTCACCAATCTATTGTAACATGAGAATGTTTTTCTTTTCGTTACTTCACTTTCTGAAGTAACTCTGCTCAAGAGCCTTTCTTGAAAGGTCCTCCGTTTTGTTACATCTCAGGTGCATGATAAACAAGAAACGTTACCTTTAGCTGTATTGCCTTTCAAGGGCCGAATCGACAGATACTAACACAGAATCATGCATAGACTACTCAGGTTGAGAAGAAAGCAGAGAGCTCAGGGATTCTGCCTGAAGATTCCCTCCCTTTGGTACGTTCTTCCCTCACCATTACTCTCCTCTTGAATTGGTGAAACTTTAAGGCAGACGAGAGGGAATGAAAAAAATCAAAATACATTGGAAGAGCTATTGAACTAAAACATCTGACTGCCTTGTTCCATTATTTTAGCTAGACTTCTACGTATTAGACCTCGTGGCGCAACGGTAGCGCGTCTGACTCCAGATCAGAAGGTTACGTGTTCAAATCACGTCGGGGTCAAAAGCTTCTTTATAGCAACATGAAAATGGGGCCGCAGCTTCAGCATGCAGGTCTCTTTGGCCTCATTCTGATTTTGAGAAATAACAACGCTTTGTATCACTTCATTTAAAAACGATGTAAGAGTCACGGTCATCTGTGCAGCTGTGAGTAAGGTGTCAATGTAACCAGAACATATTAAAGCACAGTGTTTTTGAAGGTGTTGACTCCTATTTCGTTCTGTATTGCATGAGTTATCTCTGAAGGTAAAAAGCAGGAGCAATCTGTAAAACATGAGCTTTGGTTGCCATCAATAAACGTGAGTGGCAAAGTACCACGTTTTGTGAATAACATCAGGTATCCATGTATAATGAGATGCGTTGGCCGGGAATCGAACCCGGGTCAACTGCTTGGAAGGCAGCTATGCTCACCACTATACCACCAACGCCTACATATGTCTCTTTACCTTGCATCTTGGCCATTGCAGTCTCCCATAACTGGATCGCTTCTCACATGCATAAAAGCACTTATCAAGCCACTACAGCACCTGGCTGCCTTTAAGCCTCTATTATTGCTTTATTCGTGCCACCATCCCTTCAAGATGCCGACAAGACATGCAACAAGAATCTTCTCTGTCAGTCCACAAGGTGGTGGAATGGACTTCCGCTGACAGTCCGTAAGGTCCAATCAATGGTTGTCTTCAACGCAAACTGAAGAATCAAAACTTCATGTAGTCACTAAGACTTGAATACTCATGGAAAAATAAGAAACTAAACTAAAACACATTTACTTTCTTCTCATCTTCGTTCCAATCTTGCCAGGTCTTTAACTTGATGCTATTCTTCACACTCACCAATCTATTGTAACATGAGAATGTTTTTCTTTTCGTTACTTCACTTTCTGAAGTAACTCTGCTCAAGAGCCTTTCTTGAAAGGTCCTCCGTTTTGTTACATCTCAGGTGCATGATAAACAAGAAACGTTACCTTTAGCTGTATTGCCTTTCAAGGGCCGAATCGACAGATACTAACACAGAATCATGCATAGACTACTCAGGTTGAGAAGAAAGCAGAGAGCTCAGGGATTCTGCCTGAAGATTCCCTCCCTTTGGTACGTTCTTCCCTCACCATTACTCTCCTCTTGAATTGGTGAAACTTTAAGGCAGACGAGAGGGAATGAAAAAAATCAAAATACATTGGAAGAGCTATTGAACTAAAACATCTGACTGCCTTGTTCCATTATTTTAGCTAGACTTCTACGTATTAGACCTCGTGGCGCAACGGTAGCGCGTCTGACTCCAGATCAGAAGGTTACGTGTTCAAATCACGTCGGGGTCAAAAGCTTCTTTATAGCAACATAAAAATGGGGCCGCAGCTTCAGCATGCAGGTCTCTTTGGCCTCGTTCTGATTTTGAGAAATAACAACGCTTTGTATCACTTCATTTAAAAACGATGTAAGAGTCACGGTCATCTGTGCAGCTGTGAGTAAGGTGTCAATGTAACCAGAACATATTAAAGCACAGTGTTTTTGAAGGTGTTGACTCCTATATCGTTCTGTATTGCATGAGTTATCTCTGAAGGTAAAAAGCAGGAGCAATCTGTAAAACATGAGCTTTGGTTGCCATCAATAAACGTGAGTGGCAAAGTACCACGTTTTGTGAATTACATCAGGTATCCATGTATAATGAGATGCGTTGGCCGGGAATCGAACCCGGGTCAACTGCTTGGAAGGCAGCTATGCTCACCACTATACTACCAACGCCTACATATGTCTCTTTACCTTGCATCTTGGCCATTGCAGTCTCCCATAACTGGATCGCTTCTCACATGCATAAAAGCACTTATCAAGCCACTACAGCACCTGGCTGCCTTTAAGCCTCTATTATTGCTTTATTCGTGCCACCATCCCTTCAAGATGCCGACAAGACATGCAACAAGAATCTTCTCTGTCAGTCCACAAGGTGGTGGAATGGACTTCCGCTGACAGTCCGTAAGGTCCAATCAATGGTTGTCTTCAACGCAAACTGAAGAATCAAAACTTCATGTAGTCACTAACACTTGAATACTCATGGAAAAATAAGAAACTAAACTAAAACACATTTACTTTCTTCTCATCTTCGTTCCAATCTTGCCAGGTCTTTAACTTGATGCTATTCTTCACACTCACCAATCTATTGTAACATGAGAATGTTTTTCTTTTCGTTACTTCACTTTCTGAAGTAACTCTGCTCAAGAGCCTTTCTTGAAAGGTCCTCCGTTTTGTTACATCTCAGGTGCATGATAAACAAGAAACGTTACCTTTAGCTGTATTGCCTTTCAAGGGCCGAATCGACAGATACTAACACAGAATCATGCATAGACTACTCAGGTTGAGAAGAAAGCAGAGAGCTCAGGGATTCTGCCTGAAGATTCCCTCCCTTTGGTACGTTTTTCCCTCACCATTACTCTCCTCTTGAATTGGTGAAACTTTAAGGCAGACGAGAGGGAATGAAAAAAATCAAAATACATTGGAAGAGCTATTGAACTAAAACATCTGACTGCCTTATTCCATTTTTTTAGCTAGACTTCTACGTATTAGACCTCGTGGCGCAACGGTAGCGCGTCTGACTCCAGATCAGAAGGTTACGTGTTCAAATCACGTCGGGGTCAAAAGCTTCTTTATAGCAACATGAAAATGGGGCCGCAGCTTCAGCATGCAGGTCTCTTTGGCCTCATTCTGATTTTGAGAAATAACAACGCTTTGTATCACTTCATTTAAAAACGATGTAAGAGTCACGGTCATCTGTGCAGCTGTGAGTAAGGTGTCAATGTAACCAGAACATATTAAAGCACAGTGTTTTTGAAGGTGTTGACTCCTATATCGTTCTGTATTGCATGAGTTATCTCTGAAGGTAAAAAGCAGGAGCAATCTGTAAAACATGAGCTTTGGTTGCCATCAATAAACGTGAGTGGCAAAGTACCACGTTTTGTGAATAACATCAGGTATCCATGTATAATGAGATGCGTTGGCCGGGAATCGAACCCGGGTCAACTGCTTGGAAGGCAGCTATGCTCACCACTATACCACCAACGCCTACATATGTCTCTTTACCTTGCATCTTGGCCATTGCAGTCTCCCATAACTGGATCGCTTCTCACATGCATAAAAGCACTTATCAAGCCACTACAGCACCTGGCTGCCTTTAAGCCTCTATTATTGCTTTATTCGTGCCACCATCCCTTCAAGATGCCGACAAGACATGCAACAAGAATCTTCTCTGTCAGTCCACAAGGTGGTGGAATGGACTTCCGCTGACAGTCCGTAAGGTCCAATCAATGGTTGTCTTCAACGCAAACTGAAGAATCAAAACTTCATGTAGTCACTAAGACTTGAATACTCATGGAAAAATAAGAAACTAAACTAAAACACATTTACTTTCTTCTCATCTTCGTTCCAATCTTGCCAGGTCTTTAACTTGATGCTATTCTTCACACTCACCAATCTATTGTAACATGAGAATGTTTTTCTTTTCGTTACTTCACTTTCTGAAGTAACTCTGCTCAAGAGCCTTTCTTGAAAGGTCCTCCGTTTTGTTACATCTCAGGTGCATGATAAACAAGAAACGTTACCTTTAGCTGTATTGCCTTTCAAGGGCCGAATCGACAGATACTAACACAGAATCATGCATAGACTACTCAGGTTGAGAAGAAAGCAGAGAGCTCAGGGATTCTGCCTGAAGATTCCCTCCCTTTGGTACGTTTTTCCCTCACCATTACTCTCCTCTTGAATTGGTGAAACTTTAAGGCAGACGAGAGGGAATGAAAAAAATCAAAATACATTGGAAGAGCTATTGAACTAAAACATCTGACTGCCTTATTCCATTTTTTTAGCTAGACTTCTACGTATTAGACCTCGTGGCGCAACGGTAGCGCGTCTGACTCCAGATCAGAAGGTTACGTGTTCAAATCACGTCGGGGTCAAAAGCTTCTTTATAGCAACATGAAAATGGGGCCGCAGCTTCAGCATGCAGGTCTCTTTGGCCTCATTCTGATTTTGAGAAATAACAACGCTTTGTATCACTTCATTTAAAAACGATGTAAGAGTCACGGTCATCTGTGCAGCTGTGAGTAAGGTGTCAATGTAACCAGAACATATTAAAGCACAGTGTTTTTGAAGGTGTTGACTCCTATATCGTTCTGTATTGCATGAGTTATCTCTGAAGGTAAAAAGCAGGAGCAATCTGTAAAACATGAGCTTTGGTTGCCATCAATAAACGTGAGTGGCAAAGTACCACGTTTTGTGAATAACATCAGGTATCCATGTATAATGAGATGCGTTGGCCGGGAATCGAACCCGGGTCAACTGCTTGGAAGGCAGCTATGCTCACCACTATACCACCAACGCCTACATATGTCTCTTTACCTTGCATCTTGGCCATTGCAGTCTCCCATAACTGGATCGCTTCTCACATGCATAAAAGCACTTATCAAGCCACTACAGCACCTGGCTGCCTTTAAGCCTCTATTATTGCTTTATTCGTGCCACCATCCCTTCAAGATGCCGACAAGACATGCAACAAGAATCTTCTCTGTCAGTCCACAAGGTGGTGGAATGGACTTCCGCTGACAGTCCGTAAGGTCCAATCAATGGTTGTCTTCAACGCAAACTGAAGAATCAAAACTTCATGTAGTCACTAAGACTTGAATACTCATGGAAAAATAAGAAACTAAACTAAAACACATTTACTTTCTTCTCATCTTCGTTCCAATCTTGCCAGGTCTTTAACTTGATGCTATTCTTCACACTCACCAATCTATTGTAACATGAGAATGTTTTTCTTTTCGTTACTTCACTTTCTGAAGTAACTCTGCTCAAGAGCCTTTCTTGAAAGGTCCTCCGTTTTGTTACATCTCAGGTGCATGATAAACAAGAAACGTTACCTTTAGCTGTATTGCCTTTCAAGGGCCGAATCGACAGATACTAACACAGAATCATGCATAGACTACTCAGGTTGAGAAGAAAGCAGAGAGCTCAGGGATTCTGCCTGAAGATTCCCTCCCTTTGGTACGTTTTTCCCTCACCATTACTCTCCTCTTGAATTGGTGAAACTTTAAGGCAGACGAGAGGGAATGAAAAAAATCAAAATACATTGGAAGAGCTATTGAACTAAAACATCTGACTGCCTTATTCCATTTTTTTAGCTAGACTTCTACGTATTAGACCTCGTGGCGCAACGGTAGCGCGTCTGACTCCAGATCAGAAGGTTACGTGTTCAAATCACGTCGGGGTCAAAAGCTTCTTTATAGCAACATGAAAATGGGGCCGCAGCTTCAGCATGCAGGTCTCTTTGGCCTCATTCTGATTTTGAGAAATAACAACGCTTTGTATCACTTCATTTAAAAACGATGTAAGAGTCACGGTCATCTGTGCAGCTGTGAGTAAGGTGTCAATGTAACCAGAACATATTAAAGCACAGTGTTTTTGAAGGTGTTGACTCCTATATCGTTCTGTATTGCATGAGTTATCTCTGAAGGTAAAAAGCAGGAGCAATCTGTAAAACATGAGCTTTGGTTGCCATCAATAAACGTGAGTGGCAAAGTACCACGTTTTGTGAATAATATCAGGTATCCATGTATAATGAGATGCGTTGGCCGGGAATCGAACCCGGGTCAACTGCTTGGAAGGCAGCTACGCTCACCACTATACCACCAACGCCTACATATGTCTCTTTACCTTGCATCTTGGCCATTGCAGTCTCCCATAACTGAATCGCTTCTCACATGCATAAAAGCACTTATCAAGCCACTACAGCACCTGGCTGCCTTTAAGCCTCTATTATTGCTTTATTCGTGCCACCATCCCTTCAAGATGCCGACAAGACATGCAACAAGAATCTTCTCTGTCAGTCCACAAGGTGGTGGAATGGACTTCCGCTGACAGTCCGTAAGGTCCAATCAATGGTTGTCTTCAACGCAAACTGAAGAATCAAAACTTTATGTAGTCACTAAGACTTGAATACTCATGGAAAAATAAGAAACTAAACTAAAACACATTTACTTTCTTCTCATCTTCGTTCCAATCTTGCCAGGTCTTTAACTTGATGCTATTCTTCACACTCACCAATCTATTGTAACATGAGAAAGTTTTTCTTTTCGTTACTTCACTTTCTGAAGTAACTCTGCTCAAGAGCCTTTCTTGAAAGGTCCTCCGTTTTGTTACATCTCAGGTGCATGATAAACAAGAAAAGTTACCTTTAGCTGTATTGCCTTTCAAGGGCCGAATCGACAGATACTAACACAGAATCATGCATAGACTACTCAGGTTGAGAAGAAAGCAGAGAGCTCAGGGATTCTGCCTGAAGATTCCCTCCCTTTGGTACGTTCTTCCCTCACCATTACTCTCCTCTTGAATTGGTGAAACTTTAAGGCAGACGAGAGGGAATGAAAAAAATCAAAATACATTGGAAGAGCTATTGAACTAAAACATCTGACTGCCTTGTTCCATTTTTTTAGCTAGACTTCTACGTATTAGACCTCGTGGCGCAACGGTAGCGCGTCTGACTCCAGATCAGAAGGTTACGTGTTCAAATCACGTCGGGGTCAAAAGCTTCTTTAAAGCAACATGAAAATGGGGCCGCAGCTTCAGCATGCAGGTCTCTTTGGCCTCGTTCTGATTTTGAGAAATAACAACGCTTTGTATCACTTCATTTAAAAACGATGTAAGAGTCACGGTCATCTGTGCAGCTGTGAGTAAGGTGTCAATGTAACCAGAACATATTAAAGCACAGTGTTTTTGAAGGTGTTGACTCCTATATCGTTCTGTATTGCATGAGTTATCTCTGAAGGTAAAAAGCAGGAGCAATCTGTAAAACATGAGCTTTGGTTGCCATCAATAAACGTGAGTGGCAAAGTACCACGTTTTGTGAATAACATCAGGTATCCATGTATAATGAGATGCGTTGGCCGGGAATCGAACCCGGGTCAACTGCTTGGAAGGCAGCTATGCTCACCACTATACCACCAACACCTACATATGTCTCTTTACCTTGCATCTTGGCCATTGCAGTCTCCCATAACTGGATCGCTTCTCACATGCATAAAAGCACTTATCAAGCCACTACAGCACCTGGCTGCCTTTAAGCCTCTATTATTGCTTTATTCGTGCCACCATCCCTTCAAGATGCCGACAAGACATGCAACAAGAATCTTCTCTGTCAGTCCACAAGGTGGTGGAATGGACTTCCGCTGACAGTCCGTAAGGTCCAATCAATGGTTGTCTTCAACGCAAACTGAAGAATCAAAACTTTATGTAGTCACTAAGACTTGAATACTCATGGAAAAATAAGAAACTAAACTAAAACACATTTACTTTCTTCTCATCTTCGTTCCAATCTTGCCAGGTCTTTAACTTGATGCTATTCTTCACACTCACCAATCTATTGTAACATGAGAAAGTTTTTCTTTTCGTTACTTCACTTTCTGAAGTAACTCTGCTCAAGAGCCTTTCTTGAAAGGTCCTCCGTTTTGTTACATCTCAGGTGCATGATAAACAAGAAACGTTACCTTTAGCTGTATTGCCTTTCAAGGGCCGAATCGACAGATACTAACACAGAATCATGCATAGACTACTCAGGTTGAGAAGAAAGCAGAGAGCTCAGGGATTCTGCCTGAAGATTCCCTCCCTTTGGTACGTTCTTCCCTCACCATTACTCTCCTCTTGAATTGGTGAAACTTTAAGGCAGACGAGAGGGAATGAAAAAAATCAAAATACATTGGAAGAGCTATTGAACTAAAACATCTGACTGCCTTGTTCCATTATTTTAGCTAGACTTCTACGTATTAGACCTCGTGGCGCAACGGTAGCGCGTCTGACTCCAGATCAGAAGGTTACGTGTTCAAATCACGTCGGGGTCAAAAGCTTCTTTAAAGCAACATGAAAATGGGGCCGCAGCTTCAGCATGCAGGTCTCTTTGGCCTCGTTCTGATTTTGAGAAATAACAACGCTTTGTATCACTTCATTTAAAAACGATGTAAGAGTCACGGTCATCTGTGCAGCTGTGAGTAAGGTGTCAATGTAACCAGAACATATTAAAGCACAGTGTTTTTGAAGGTGTTGACTCCTATATCGTTCTGTATTGCATGAGTTATCTCTGAAGGTAAAAAGCAGGAGCAATCTGTAAAACATGAGCTTTGGTTGCCATCAATAAACGTGAGTGGCAAAGTACCACGTTTTGTGAATAACATCAGGTATCCATGTATAATGAGATGCGTTGGCCGGGAATCGAACCCGGGTCAACTGCTTGGAAGGCAGCTATGCTCACCACTATACCACCAACACCTACATATGTCTCTTTACCTTGCATCTTGGCCATTGCAGTCTCCCATAACTGGATCGCTTCTCACATGCATAAAAGCACTTATCAAGCCACTACAGCACCTGGCTGCCTTTAAGCCTCTATTATTGCTTTATTCGTGCCACCATCCCTTCAAGATGCCGACAAGACATGCAACAAGAATCTTCTCTGTCAGTCCACAAGGTGGTGGAATGGACTTCCGCTGACAGTCCGTAAGGTCCAATCAATGGTTGTCTTCAACGCAAACTGAAGAATCAAAACTTTATGTAGTCACTAAGACTTGAATACTCATGGAAAAATAAGAAACTAAACTAAAACACATTTACTTTCTTCTCATCTTCGTTCCAATCTTGCCAGGTCTTTAACTTGATGCTATTCTTCACACTCACCAATCTATTGTAACATGAGAAAGTTTTTCTTTTCGTTACTTCACTTTCTGAAGTAACTCTGCTCAAGAGCCTTTCTTGAAAGGTCCTCCGTTTTGTTACATCTCAGGTGCATGATAAACAAGAAAAGTTACCTTTAGCTGTATTGCCTTTCAAGGGCCGAATCGACAGATACTAACACAGAATCATGCATAGACTACTCAGGTTGAGAAGAAAGCAGAGAGCTCAGGGATTCTGCCTGAAGATTCCCTCCCTTTGGTACGTTCTTCCCTCACCATTACTCTCCTCTTGAATTGGTGAAACTTTAAGGCAGACGAGAGGGAATGAAAAAAATCAAAATACATTGGAAGAGCTATTGAACTAAAACATCTGACTGCCTTGTTCCATTTTTTTAGCTAGACTTCTACGTATTAGACCTCGTGGCGCAACGGTAGCGCGTCTGACTCCAGATCAGAAGGTTACGTGTTCAAATCACGTCGGGGTCAAAAGCTTCTTTATAGCAACATGAAAATGGGGCCGCAGCTTCAGCATGCAGGTCTCTTTGGCCTCGTTCTGATTTTGAGAAATAACAACGCTTTGTATCACTTCATTTAAAAACGATGTAAGAGTCACGGTCATCTGTGCAGCTGTGAGTAAGGTGTCAATGTAACCAGAACATATTAAAGCACAGTGTTTTTGAAGGTGTTGACTCCTATATCGTTCTGTATTGCATGAGTTATCTCTGAAGGTAAAAAGCAGGAGCAATCTGTAAAACATGAGCTTTGGTTGCCATCAATAAACGTGAGTGGCAAAGTACCACGTTTTGTGAATAACATCAGGTATCCATGTATAATGAGATGCGTTGGCCGGGAATCGAACCCGGGTCAACTGCTTGGAAGGCAGCTATGCTCACCACTATACCACCAACACCTACATATGTCTCTTTACCTTGCATCTTGGCCATTGCAGTCTCCCATAACTGGATCGCTTCTCACATGCATAAAAGCACTTATCAAGCCACTACAGCACCTGGCTGCCTTTAAGCCTCTATTATTGCTTTATTCGTGCCACCATCCCTTCAAGATGCCGACAAGACATGCAACAAGAATCTTCTCTGTCAGTCCACAAGGTGGTGGAATGGACTTCCGCTGACAGTCCGTAAGGTCCAATCAATGGTTGTCTTCAACGCAAACTGAAGAATCAAAACTTCATGTAGTCACTAACACTTGAATACTCATGGAAAAATAAGAAACTAAACTAAAACACATTTACTTTCTTCTCATCTTCGTTCCAATCTTGCCAGGTCTTTAACTTGATGCTATTCTTCACACTCACCAATCTATTGTAACATGAGAAAGTTTTTCTTTTCGTTACTTCACTTTCTGAAGTAACTCTGCTCAAGAGCCTTTCTTGAAAGGTCCTCCGTTTTGTTACATCTCAGGTGCATGATAAACAAGAAAAGTTACCTTTAGCTGTATTGCCTTTCAAGGGCCGAATCGACAGATACTAACACAGAATCATGCATAGACTACTCAGGTTGAGAAGAAAGCAGAGAGCTCAGGGATTCTGCCTGAAGATTCCCTCCCTTTGGTACGTTCTTCCCTCACCATTACTCTCCTCTTGAATTGGTGAAACTTTAAGGCAGACGAGAGGGAATGAAAAAAATCAAAATACATTGGAAGAGCTATTGAACTAAAACATCTGACTGCCTTGTTCCATTTTTTTAGCTAGACTTCTACGTATTAGTCCTCGTGGCGCAACGGTAGCGCGTCTGACTCCAGATCAGAAGGTTACGTGTTCAAATCACGTCGGGGTCAAAAGCTTCTTTATAGCAACATGAAAATGGGGCCGCAGCTTCAGCATGCAGGTCTCTTTGGCCTCGTTCTGATTTTGAGAAATAACAACGCTTTGTATCACTTCATTTAAAAACGATGTAAGAGTCACGGTCATCTGTGCAGCTGTGAGTAAGGTGTCAATGTAACCAGAACATATTAAAGCACAGTGTTTTTGAAGGTGTTGACTCCTATATCGTTCTGTATTGCATGAGTTATCTCTGAAGGTAAAAAGCAGGAGCAATCTGTAAAACATGAGCTTTGGTTGCCATCAATAAACGTGAGTGGCAAAGTACCACGTTTTGTGAATAACATCAGGTATCCATGTATAATGAGATGCGTTGGCCGGGAATCGAACCCGGGTCAACTGCTTGGAAGGCAGCTATGCTCACCACTATACCACCAACGCCTACATATGTCTCTTTACCTTGCATCTTGGCCATTGCAGTCTCCCATAACTGGATCGCTTCTCACATGCATAAAAGCACTTATCAAGCCACTACAGCACCTGGCTGCCTTTAAGCCTCTATTATTGCTTTATTCGTGCCACCATCCCTTCAAGATGCCGACAAGACATGCAACAAGAATCTTCTCTGTCAGTCCACAAGGTGGTGGAATGGACTTCCGCTGACAGTCCGTAAGGTCCAATCAATGGTTGTCTTCAACGCAAACTGAAGAATCAAAACTTTATGTAGTCACTAAGACTTGAATACTCATGGAAAAATAAGAAACTAAACTAAAACACATTTACTTTCTTCTCATCTTCGTTCCAATCTTGCCAGGTCTTTAACTTGATGCTATTCTTCACACTCACCAATCTATTGTAACATGAGAAAGTTTTTCTTTTCGTTACTTCACTTTCTGAAGTAACTCTGCTCAAGAGCCTTTCTTGAAAGGTCCTCCGTTTTGTTACATCTCAGGTGCATGATAAACAAGAAAAGTTACCTTTAGCTGTATTGCCTTTCAAGGGCCGAATCGACAGATACTAACACAGAATCATGCATAGACTACTCAGGTTGAGAAGAAAGCAGAGAGCTCAGGGATTCTGCCTGAAGATTCCCTCCCTTTGGTACGTTCTTCCCTCACCATTACTCTCCTCTTGAATTGGTGAAACTTTAAGGCAGACGAGAGGGAATGAAAAAAATCAAAATACATTGGAAGAGCTATTGAACTAAAACATCTGACTGCCTTGTTCCATTTTTTTAGCTAGACTTCTACGTATTAGACCTCGTGGCGCAACGGTAGCGCGTCTGACTCCAGATCAGAAGGTTACGTGTTCAAATCACGTCGGGGTCAAAAGCTTCTTTAAAGCAACATGAAAATGGGGCCGCAGCTTCAGCATGCAGGTCTCTTTGGCCTCGTTCTGATTTTGAGAAATAACAACGCTTTGTATCACTTCATTTAAAAACGATGTAAGAGTCACGGTCATCTGTGCAGCTGTGAGTAAGGTGTCAATGTAACCAGAACATATTAAAGCACAGTGTTTTTGAAGGTGTTGACTCCTATATCGTTCTGTATTGCATGAGTTATCTCTGAAGGTAAAAAGCAGGAGCAATCTGTAAAACATGAGCTTTGGTTGCCATCAATAAACGTGAGTGGCAAAGTACCACGTTTTGTGAATAACATCAGGTATCCATGTATAATGAGATGCGTTGGCCGGGAATCGAACCCGGGTCAACTGCTTGGAAGGCAGCTATGCTCACCACTATACCACCAACACCTACATATGTCTCTTTACCTTGCATCTTGGCCATTGCAGTCTCCCATAACTGGATCGCTTCTCACATGCATAAAAGCACTTATCAAGCCACTACAGCACCTGGCTGCCTTTAAGCCTCTATTATTGCTTTATTCGTGCCACCATCCCTTCAAGATGCCGACAAGACATGCAACAAGAATCTTCTCTGTCAGTCCACAAGGTGGTGGAATGG
Organism: Brachyhypopomus gauderio; assembly: GCF_052324685.1. Classification (NCBI taxonomy): domain Eukaryota; kingdom Metazoa; phylum Chordata; class Actinopteri; order Gymnotiformes; family Hypopomidae; genus Brachyhypopomus; species Brachyhypopomus gauderio. Next base: position 828,433 of record NW_027506913.1, on the reverse strand, counting down.
ACTTCCGCTGACAGTCCGTAAGGTCCAATCAATGGTTGTCTTCAACGCAAACTGAAGAATCAAAACTTTATGTAGTCACTAAGACTTGAATACTCATGGAAAAATAAGAAACTAAACTAAAACACATTTACTTTCTTCTCATCTTCGTTCCAATCTTGCCAGGTCTTTAACTTGATGCTATTCTTCACACTCACCAATCTATTGTAACATGAGAAAGTTTTTCTTTTCGTTACTTCACTTTCTGAAGTAACTCTGCTCAAGAGCCTTTCTTGAAAGGTCCTCCGTTTTGTTACATCTCAGGTGCATGATAAACAAGAAAAGTTACCTTTAGCTGTATTGCCTTTCAAGGGCCGAATCGACAGATACTAACACAGAATCATGCATAGACTACTCAGGTTGAGAAGAAAGCAGAGAGCTCAGGGATTCTGCCTGAAGATTCCCTCCCTTTGGTACGTTCTTCCCTCATCATTACTCTCCTCTTGAATTGGTGAAACTTTAAGGCAGACGAGAGGGAATGAAAAAAATCAAAATACATTGGAAGAGCTATTGAACTAAAACATCTGACTGCCTTGTTCCATTTTTTTAGCTAGACTTCTACGTATTAGACCTCGTGGCGCAACGGTAGCGCGTCTGACTCCAGATCAGAAGGTTACGTGTTCAAATCACGTCGGGGTCAAAAGCTTCTTTATAGCAACATGAAAATGGGGCCGCAGCTTCAGCATGCAGGTCTCTTTGGCCTCGTTCTGATTTTGAGAAATAACAACGCTTTGTATCACTTCATTTAAAAACGATGTAAGAGTCACGGTCATCTGTGCAGCTGTGAGTAAGGTGTCAATGTAACCAGAACATATTAAAGCACAGTGTTTTTGAAGGTGTTGACTCCTATATCGTTCTGTATTGCATGAGTTATCTCTGAAGGTAAAAAGCAGGAGCAATCTGTAAAACATGAGCTTTGGTTGCCATCAATAAACGTGAGTGGCAAAGTACCACGTTTTGTGAATAACATCAGGTATCCATGTATAATGAGATGCGTTGGCCGGGAATCGAACCCGGGTCAACTGCTTGGAAGGCAGCTATGCTCACCACTATACCACCAACACCTACATATGTCTCTTTACCTTGCATCTTGGCCATTGCAGTCTCCCATAACTGGATCGCTTCTCACATGCATAAAAGCACTTATCAAGCCACTACAGCACCTGGCTGCCTTTAAGCCTCTATTATTGCTTTATTCGTGCCACCATCCCTTCAAGATGCCGACAAGACATGCAACAAGAATCTTCTCTGTCAGTCCACAAGGTGGTGGAATGGACTTCCGCTGACAGTCCGTAAGGTCCAATCAATGGTTGTCTTCAACGCAAACTGAAGAATCAAAACTTTATGTAGTCACTAAGACTTGAATACTCATGGAAAAATAAGAAACTAAACTAAAACACATTTACTTTCTTCTCATCTTCGTTCCAATCTTGCCAGGTCTTTAACTTGATGCTATTCTTCACACTCACCAATCTATTGTAACATGAGAAAGTTTTTCTTTTCGTTACTTCACTTTCTGAAGTAACTCTGCTCAAGAGCCTTTCTTGAAAGGTCCTCCGTTTTGTTACATCTCAGGTGCATGATAAACAAGAAAAGTTACCTTTAGCTGTATTGCCTTTCAAGGGCCGAATCGACAGATACTAACACAGAATCATGCATAGACTACTCAGGTTGAGAAGAAAGCAGAGAGCTCAGGGATTCTGCCTGAAGATTCCCTCCCTTTGGTACGTTCTTCCCTCACCATTACTCTCCTCTTGAATTGGTGAAACTTTAAGGCAGACGAGAGGGAATGAAAAAAATCAAAATACATTGGAAGAGCTATTGAACTAAAACATCTGACTGCCTTGTTCCATTTTTTTAGCTAGACTTCTACGTATTAGACCTCGTGGCGCAACGGTAGCGCGTCTGACTCCAGATCAGAAGGTTACGTGTTCAAATCACGTCGGGGTCAAAAGCTTCTTTATAGCAACATGAAAATGGGGCCGCAGCTTCAGCATGCAGGTCTCTTTGGCCTCGTTCTGATTTTGAGAAATAACAACGCTTTGTATCACTTCATTTAAAAACGATGTAAGAGTCACGGTCATCTGTGCAGCTGTGAGTAAGGTGTCAATGTAACCAGAACATATTAAAGCACAGTGTTTTTGAAGGTGTTGACTCCTATATCGTTCTGTATTGCATGAGTTATCTCTGAAGGTAAAAAGCAGGAGCAATCTGTAAAACATGAGCTTTGGTTGCCATCAATAAACGTGAGTGGCAAAGTACCACGTTTTGTGAATAACATCAGGTATCCATGTATAATGAGATGCGTTGGCCGGGAATCGAACCCGGGTCAACTGCTTGGAAGGCAGCTATGCTCACCACTATACCACCAACACCTACATATGTCTCTTTACCTTGCATCTTGGCCATTGCAGTCTCCCATAACTGGATCGCTTCTCACATGCATAAAAGCACTTATCAAGCCACTACAGCACCTGGCTGCCTTTAAGCCTCTATTATTGCTTTATTCGTGCCACCATCCCTTCAAGATGCCGACAAGACATGCAACAAGAATCTTCTCTGTCAGTCCACAAGGTGGTGGAATGGACTTCCGCTGACAGTCCGTAAGGTCCAATCAATGGTTGTCTTCAACGCAAACTGAAGAATCAAAACTTCATGTAGTCACTAACACTTGAATACTCATGGAAAAATAAGAAACTAAACTAAAACACATTTACTTTCTTCTCATCTTCGTTCCAATCTTGCCAGGTCTTTAACTTGATGCTATTCTTCACACTCACCAATCTATTGTAACATGAGAAAGTTTTTCTTTTCGTTACTTCACTTTCTGAAGTAACTCTGCTCAAGAGCCTTTCTTGAAAGGTCCTCCGTTTTGTTACATCTCAGGTGCATGATAAACAAGAAAAGTTACCTTTAGCTGTATTGCCTTTCAAGGGCCGAATCGACAGATACTAACACAGAATCATGCATAGACTACTCAGGTTGAGAAGAAAGCAGAGAGCTCAGGGATTCTGCCTGAAGATTCCCTCCCTTTGGTACGTTCTTCCCTCACCATTACTCTCCTCTTGAATTGGTGAAACTTTAAGGCAGACGAGAGGGAATGAAAAAAATCAAAATACATTGGAAGAGCTATTGAACTAAAACATCTGACTGCCTTGTTCCATTTTTTTAGCTAGACTTCTACGTATTAGACCTCGTGGCGCAACGGTAGCGCGTCTGACTCCAGATCAGAAGGTTACGTGTTCAAATCACGTCGGGGTCAAAAGCTTCTTTATAGCAACATGAAAATGGGGCCGCAGCTTCAGCATGCAGGTCTCTTTGGCCTCGTTCTGATTTTGAGAAATAACAACGCTTTGTATCACTTCATTTAAAAACGATGTAAGAGTCACGGTCATCTGTGCAGCTGTGAGTAAGGTGTCAATGTAACCAGAACATATTAAAGCACAGTGTTTTTGAAGGTGTTGACTCCTATATCGTTCTGTATTGCATGAGTTATCTCTGAAGGTAAAAAGCAGGAGCAATCTGTAAAACATGAGCTTTGGTTGCCATCAATAAACGTGAGTGGCAAAGTACCACGTTTTGTGAATAACATCAGGTATCCATGTATAATGAGATGCGTTGGCCGGGAATCGAACCCGGGTCAACTGCTTGGAAGGCAGCTATGCTCACCACTATACCACCAACGCCTACATATGTCTCTTTACCTTGCATCTTGGCCATTGCAGTCTCCCATAACTGGATCGCTTCTCACATGCATAAAAGCACTTATCAAGCCACTACAGCACCTGGCTGCCTTTAAGCCTCTATTATTGCTTTATTCGTGCCACCATCCCTTCAAGATGCCGACAAGACATGCAACAAGAATCTTCTCTGTCAGTCCACAAGGTGGTGGAATGGACTTCCGCTGACAGTCCGTAAGGTCCAATCAATGGTTGTCTTCAACGCAAACTGAAGAATCAAAACTTCATGTAGTCACTAACACTTGAATACTCATGGAAAAATAAGAAACTAAACTAAAACACATTTACTTTCTTCTCATCTTCGTTCCAATCTTGCCAGGTCTTTAACTTGATGCTATTCTTCACACTCACCAATCTATTGTAACATGAGAATGTTTTTCTTTTCGTTACTTCACTTTCTGAAGTAACTCTGCTCAAGAGCCTTTCTTGAAAGGTCCTCCGTTTTGTTACATCTCAGGTGCATGATAAACAAGAAAAGTTACCTTTAGCTGTATTGCCTTTCAAGGGCCGAATCGACAGATACTAACACAGAATCATGCATAGACTACTCAGGTTGAGAAGAAAGCAGAGAGCTCAGGGATTCTGCCTGAAGATTCCCTCCCTTTGGTACGTTCTTCCCTCACCATTACTCTCCTCTTGAATTGGTGAAACTTTAAGGCAGACGAGAGGGAATGAAAAAAATCAAAATACATTGGAAGAGCTATTGAACTAAAACATCTGACTGCCTTGTTCCATTTTTTTAGCTAGACTTCTACGTATTAGTCCTCGTGGCGCAACGGTAGCGCGTCTGACTCCAGATCAGAAGGTTACGTGTTCAAATCACGTCGGGGTCAAAAGCTTCTTTATAGCAACATGAAAATGGGGCCGCAGCTTCAGCATGCAGGTCTCTTTGGCCTCGTTCTGATTTTGAGAAATAACAACGCTTTGTATCACTTCATTTAAAAACGATGTAAGAGTCACGGTCATCTGTGCAGCTGTGAGTAAGGTGTCAATGTAACCAGAACATATTAAAGCACAGTGTTTTTGAAGGTGTTGACTCCTATATCGTTCTGTATTGCATGAGTTATCTCTGAAGGTAAAAAGCAGGAGCAATCTGTAAAACATGAGCTTTGGTTGCCATCAATAAACGTGAGTGGCAAAGTACCACGTTTTGTGAATAACATCAGGTATCCATGTATAATGAGATGCGTTGGCCGGGAATCGAACCCGGGTCAACTGCTTGGAAGGCAGCTATGCTCACCACTATACCACCAACGCCTACATATATCTCTTTACCTTGCATCTTGGCCATTGCAGTCTCCCATAACTGGATCGCTTCTCACATGCATAAAAGCACTTATCAAGCCACTACAGCACCTGGCTGCCTTTAAGCCTCTATTATTGCTTTATTCGTGCCACAATCCCTTCAAGATGCCGACAAGACATGCAACAAGAATCTTCTCTGTCAGTCCACAAGGTGGTGGAATGGACTTCCGCTGACAGTCCGTAAGGTCCAATCAATGGTTGTCTTCAACGCAAACTGAAGAATCAAAACTTCATGTAGTCACTAAGACTTGAATACTCATGGAAAAATAAGAAACTAAACTAAAACACATTTACTTTCTTCTCATCTTCGTTCCAATCTTGCCAGGTCTTTAACTTGATGCTATTCTTCACACTCACCAATCTATTGTAACATGAGAATGTTTTTCTTTTCGTTACTTCACTTTCTGAAGTAACTCTGCTCAAGAGCCTTTCTTGAAAGGTCCTCCGTTTTGTTACATCTCAGGTGCATGATAAACAAGAAACGTTACCTTTAGCTGTATTGCCTTTCAAGGGCCGAATCGACAGATACTAACACAGAATCATGCATAGACTACTCAGGTTGAGAAGAAAGCAGAGAGCTCAGGGATTCTGCCTGAAGATTCCCTCCCTTTGGTACGTTCTTCCCTCACCATTACTCTCCTCTTGAATTGGTGAAACTTTAAGGCAGACAAGAGGGAATGAAAAAAATCTAAATACATTGGAAGAGCTATTGAACTAAAACATCTGACTGCCTTGTTCCATTTTTTTAGCTAGACTTCTACGTATTAGACCTCGTGGCGCAACGGTAGCGCGTCTGACTCCAGATCAGAAGGTTACGTGTTCAAATCACGTCGGGGTCAAAAGCTTCTTTATAGCAACATGAAAATGGGGCCGCAGCTTCAGCATGCAGGTCTCTTTGGCCTCATTCTGATTTTGAGAAATAACAACGCTTTGTATCACTTCATTTAAAAACGATGTAAGAGTCACGGTCATCTGTGCAGCTGTGAGTAAGGTGTCAATGTAACCAGAACATATTAAAGCACAGTGTTTTTGAAGGTGTTGACTCCTATATCGTTCTGTATTGCATGAGTTATCTCTGAAGGTAAAAAGCAGGAGCAATCTGTAAAATATGAGCTTTGGTTGCCATCAATAAACGTGAGTGGCAAAGTACCACGTTTTGTGAATAACAACAGGTATCCATGTATAATGAGATGCGTTGGCCGGGAATCGAACCCGGGTCAACTGCTTGGAAGGCAGCTATGTTCACCACTATACCACCAACGCCTACATATGTCTCTTTACCTTGCATCTTGGCCATTGCAGTCTCCCATAACTGGATCGCTTCTCACATGCATAAAAGCACTTATCAAGCCACTACAGCACCTGGCTGCCTTTAAGCCTTTATTATTGCTTTATTCGTGCCACAATCCCTTCAAGATGCCGACAAGACATGCAACAAGAATCTTCTCTGTCAGTCCACAAGGTGGTGGAATGGACTTCCGCTGACAGTCCGTAAGGTCCAATCAATGGTTGTCTTCAACGCAAACTGAAGAATCAAAACTTCATGTAGTCACTAAGACTTGAATACTCATGGAAAAATAAGAAACTAAACTAAAACACATTTACTTTCTTCTCATCTTCGTTCCAATCTTGCCAGGTCTTTAACTTGATGCTATTCTTCACACTCACCAATCTATTGTAACATGAGAATGTTTTTCTTTTCGTTACTTCACTTTCTGAAGTAACTCTGCTCAAGAGCCTTTCTTGAAAGGTCCTCCGTTTTGTTACATCTCAGGTGCATGATAAACAAGAAACGTTACCTTTAGCTGTATTGCCTTTCAAGGGCCGAATCGACAGATACTAACACAGAATCATGCATAGACTACTCAGGTTGAGAAGAAAGCAGAGAGCTCAGGGATTCTGCCTGAAGATTCCCTCCCTTTGGTACGTTTTTCCCTCACCATTACTCTCCTCTTGAATTGGTGAAACTTTAAGGCAGACGAGAGGGAATGAAAAAAATCAAAATACATTGGAAGAGCTATTGAACTAAAACATCTGACTGCCTTATTCCATTTTTTTAGCTAGACTTCTACGTATTAGACCTCGTGGCGCAACGGTAGCGCGTCTGACTCCAGATCAGAAGGTTACGTGTTCAAATCACGTCGGGGTCAAAAGCTTCTTTATAGCAACATGAAAATGGGGCCGCAGCTTCAGCATGCAGGTCTCTTTGGCCTCATTCTGATTTTGAGAAATAACAACGCTTTGTATCACTTCATTTAAAAACGATGTAAGAGTCACGGTCATCTGTGCAGCTGTGAGTAAGGTGTCAATGTAACCAGAACATATTAAAGCACAGTGTTTTTGAAGGTGTTGACTCCTATTTCGTTCTGTATTGCATGAGTTATCTCTGAAGGTAAAAAGCAGGAGCAATCTGTAAAACATGAGCTTTGGTTGCCATCAATAAACGTGAGTGGCAAAGTACCACGTTTTGTGAATAACATCAGGTATCCATGTATAATGAGATGCGTTGGCCGGGAATCGAACCCGGGTCAACTGCTTGGAAGGCAGCTATGCTCACCACTATACCACCAACGCCTACATATGTCTCTTTACCTTGCATCTTGGCCATTGCAGTCTCCCATAACTGGATCGCTTCTCACATGCATAAAAGCACTTATCAAGCCACTACAGCACCTGGCTGCCTTTAAGCCTCTATTATTGCTTTTTTCGTGCCACCATCCCTTCAAGATGCCGACAAGACATGCAACAAGAATCTTCTCTGTCAGTCCACAAGGTGGTGGAATGGACTTCCGCTGACAGTCCGTAAGGTCCAATCAATGGTTGTCTTCAACGCAAACTGAAGAATCAAAACTTCATGTAGTCACTAAGACTTGAATACTCATGGAAAAATAAGAAACTAAACTAAAACACATTTACTTTCTTCTCATCTTCGTTCCAATCTTGCCAGGTCTTTAACTTGATGCTATTCTTCACACTCACCAATCTATTGTAACATGAGAATGTTTTTCTTTTCGTTACTTCACTTTCTGAAGTAACTCTGCTCAAGAGCCTTTCTTGAAAGGTCCTCCGTTTTGTTACATCTCAGGTGCATGATAAACAAGAAACGTTACCTTTAGCTGTATTGCCTTTCAAGGGCCGAATCGACAGATACTAACACAGAATCATGCATAGACTACTCAGGTTGAGAAGAAAGCAGAGAGCTCAGGGATTCTGCCTGAAGATTCCCTCCCTTTGGTACGTTCTTCCCTCACCATTACTCTCCTCTTGAATTGGTGAAACTTTAAGGCAGACGAGAGGGAATGAAAAAAATCAAAATACATTGGAAAAGCTATTGAACTAAAACATCTGACTGCCTTGTTCCATTATTTTAGCTAGACTTCTACGTATTAGACCTCGTGGCGCAACGGTAGCGCGTCTGACTCCAGATCAGAAGGTTACGTGTTCAAATCACGTCGGGGTCAAAAGCTTCTTTATAGCAACATGAAAATGGGGCCGCAGCTTCAGCATGCAGGTCTCTTTGGCCTCGTTCTGATTTTGAGAAATAACAACGCTTTGTATCACTTCATTTAAAAACGATGTAAGAGTCACGGTCATCTGTGCAGCTGTGAGTAAGGTGTCAATGTAACCAGAACATATTAAAGCACAGTGTTTTTGAAGGTGTTGACTCCTATATCGTTCTGTATTGCATGAGTTATCTCTGAAGGTAAAAAGCAGGAGCAATCTGTAAAACATGAGCTTTGGTTGCCATCAATAAACGTGAGTGGCAAAGTACCACGTTTTGTGAATAACATCAGGTATCCATGTATAATGAGATGCGTTGGCCGGGAATCGAACCCGGGTCAACTGCTTGGAAGGCAGCTATGCTCACCACTATACTACCAACGCCTACATATGTCTCTTTACCTTGCATCTTGGCCATTGCAGTCTCCCATAACTGGATCGCTTCTCACATGCATAAAAGCACTTATCAAGCCACTACAGCACCTGGCTGCCTTTAAGCCTCTATTATTGCTTTTTTCGTGCCACAATCCCTTCAAGATGCCGACAAGACATGCAACAAGAATCTTCTCTGTCAGTCCACAAGGTGGTGGAATGGACTTCCGCTGACAGTCCGTAAGGTCCAATCAATGGTTGTCTTCAACGCAAACTGAAGAATCAAAACTTCATGTAGTCACTAAGACTTGAATACTCATGGAAAAATAAGAAACTAAACTAAAACACATTTACTTTCTTCTCATCTTCGTTCCAATCTTGCCAGGTCTTTAACTTGATGCTATTCTTCACACTCACCAATCTATTGTAACATGAGAATGTTTTTCTTTTCGTTACTTCACTTTCTGAAGTAACTCTGCTCAAGAGCCTTTCTTGAAAGGTCCTCCGTTTTGTTACATCTCAGGTGCATGATAAACAAGAAACGTTACCTTTAGCTGTATTGCCTTTCAAGGGCCGAATCGACAGATACTAACACAGAATCATGCATAGACTACTCAGGTTGAGAAGAAAGCAGAGAGCTCAGGGATTCTGCCTGAAGATTCCCTCCCTTTGGTACGTTCTTCCCTCACCATTACTCTCCTCTTGAATTGGTGAAACTTTAAGGCAGACAAGAGGGAATGAAAAAAATCTAAATACATTGGAAGAGCTATTGAACTAAAACATCTGACTGCCTTGTTCCATTTTTTTAGCTAGACTTCTACGTATTAGACCTCGTGGCGCAACGGTAGCGCGTCTGACTCCAGATCAGAAGGTTACGTGTTCAAATCACGTCGGGGTCAAAAGCTTCTTTATAGCAACATGAAAATGGGGCCGCAGCTTCAGCATGCAGGTCTCTTTGGCCTCATTCTGATTTTGAGAAATAACAACGCTTTGTATCACTTCATTTAAAAACGATGTAAGAGTCACGGTCATCTGTGCAGCTGTGAGTAAGGTGTCAATGTAACCAGAACATATTAAAGCACAGTGTTTTTGAAGGTGTTGACTCCTATATCGTTCTGTATTGCATGAGTTATCTCTGAAGGTAAAAAGCAGGAGCAATCTGTAAAATATGAGCTTTGGTTGCCATCAATAAACGTGAGTGGCAAAGTACCACGTTTTGTGAATAACATCAGGTATCCATGTATAATGAGATGCGTTGGCCGGGAATCGAACCCGGGTCAACTGCTTGGAAGGCAGCTATGTTCACCACTATACCACCAACGCCTACATATGTCTCTTTACCTTGCATCTTGGCCATTGCAGTCTCCCATAACTGGATCGCTTCTCACATGCATAAAAGCACTTATCAAGCCACTACAGCACCTGGCTGCCTTTAAGCCTTTATTATTGCTTTATTCGTGCCACAATCCCTTCAAGATGCCGACAAGACATGCAACAAGAATCTTCTCTGTCAGTCCACAAGGTGGTGGAATGGACTTCCGCTGACAGTCCGTAAGGTCCAATCAATGGTTGTCTTCAACGCAAACTGAAGAATCAAAACTTCATGTAGTCACTAAGACTTGAATACTCATGGAAAAATAAGAAACTAAACTAAAACACATTTACTTTCTTCTCATCTTCGTTCCAATCTTGCCAGGTCTTTAACTTGATGCTATTCTTCACACTCACCAATCTATTGTAACATGAGAATGTTTTTCTTTTCGTTACTTCACTTTCTGAAGTAACTCTGCTCAAGAGCCTTTCTTGAAAGGTCCTCCGTTTTGTTACATCTCAGGTGCATGATAAACAAGAAACGTTACCTTTAGCTGTATTGCCTTTCAAGGGCCGAATCGACAGATACTAACACAGAATCATGCATAGACTACTCAGGTTGAGAAGAAAGCAGAGAGCTCAGGGATTCTGCCTGAAGATTCCCTCCCTTTGGTACGTTTTTCCCTCACCATTACTCTCCTCTTGAATTGGTGAAACTTTAAGGCAGACGAGAGGGAATGAAAAAAATCAAAATACATTGGAAGAGCTATTGAACTAAAACATCTGACTGCCTTATTCCATTTTTTTAGCTAGACTTCTACGTATTAGACCTCGTGGCGCAACGGTAGCGCGTCTGACTCCAGATCAGAAGGTTACGTGTTCAAATCACGTCGGGGTCAAAAGCTTCTTTATAGCAACATGAAAATGGGGCCGCAGCTTCAGCATGCAGGTCTCTTTGGCCTCATTCTGATTTTGAGAAATAACAACGCTTTGTATCACTTCATTTAAAAACGATGTAAGAGTCACGGTCATCTGTGCAGCTGTGAGTAAGGTGTCAATGTAACCAGAACATATTAAAGCACAGTGTTTTTGAAGGTGTTGACTCCTATTTCGTTCTGTATTGCATGAGTTATCTCTGAAGGTAAAAAGCAGGAGCAATCTGTAAAACATGAGCTTTGGTTGCCATCAATAAACGTGAGTGGCAAAGTACCACGTTTTGTGAATAACATCAGGTATCCATGTATAATGAGATGCGTTGGCCGGGAATCGAACCCGGGTCAACTGCTTGGAAGGCAGCTATGCTCACCACTATACCACCAACGCCTACATATGTCTCTTTACCTTGCATCTTGGCCATTGCAGTCTCCCATAACTGGATCGCTTCTCACATGCATAAAAGCACTTATCAAGCCACTACAGCACCTGGCTGCCTTTAAGCCTCTATTATTGCTTTTTTCGTGCCACCATCCCTTCAAGATGCCGACAAGACATGCAACAAGAATCTTCTCTGTCAGTCCACAAGGTGGTGGAATGGACTTCCGCTGACAGTCCGTAAGGTCCAATCAATGGTTGTCTTCAACGCAAACTGAAGAATCAAAACTTCATGTAGTCACTAAGACTTGAATACTCATGGAAAAATAAGAAACTAAACTAAAACACATTTACTTTCTTCTCATCTTCGTTCCAATCTTGCCAGGTCTTTAACTTGATGCTATTCTTCACACTCACCAATCTATTGTAACATGAGAATGTTTTTCTTTTCGTTACTTCACTTTCTGAAGTAACTCTGCTCAAGAGCCTTTCTTGAAAGGTCCTCCGTTTTGTTACATCTCAGGTGCATGATAAACAAGAAACGTTACCTTTAGCTGTATTGCCTTTCAAGGGCCGAATCGACAGATACTAACACAGAATCATGCATAGACTACTCAGGTTGAGAAGAAAGCAGAGAGCTCAGGGATTCTGCCTGAAGATTCCCTCCCTTTGGTACGTTCTTCCCTCACCATTACTCTCCTCTTGAATTGGTGAAACTTTAAGGCAGACGAGAGGGAATGAAAAAAATCAAAATACATTGGAAAAGCTATTGAACTAAAACATCTGACTGCCTTGTTCCATTATTTTAGCTAGACTTCTACGTATTAGACCTCGTGGCGCAACGGTAGCGCGTCTGACTCCAGATCAGAAGGTTACGTGTTCAAATCACGTCGGGGTCAAAAGCTTCTTTATAGCAACATGAAAATGGGGCCGCAGCTTCAGCATGCAGGTCTCTTTGGCCTCGTTCTGATTTTGAGAAATAACAACGCTTTGTATCACTTCATTTAAAAACGATGTAAGAGTCACGGTCATCTGTGCAGCTGTGAGTAAGGTGTCAATGTAACCAGAACATATTAAAGCACAGTGTTTTTGAAGGTGTTGACTCCTATATCGTTCTGTATTGCATGAGTTATCTCTGAAGGTAAAAAGCAGGAGCAATCTGTAAAACATGAGCTTTGGTTGCCATCAATAAACGTGAGTGGCAAAGTACCACGTTTTGTGAATAACATCAGGTATCCATGTATAATGAGATGCGTTGGCCGGGAATCGAACCCGGGTCAACTGCTTGGAAGGCAGCTATGCTCACCACTATACTACCAACGCCTACATATGTCTCTTTACCTTGCATCTTGGCCATTGCAGTCTCCCATAACTGGATCGCTTCTCACATGCATAAAAGCACTTATCAAGCCACTACAGCACCTGGCTGCCTTTAAGCCTCTATTATTGCTTTATTCGTGCCACCATCCCTTCAAGATGCCGACAAGACATGCAACAAGAATCTTCTCTGTCAGTCCACAAGGTGGTGGAATGGACTTCCGCTGACAGTCCGTAAGGTCCAATCAATGGTTGTCTTCAACGCAAACTGAAGAATCAAAACTTCATGTAGTCACTAAGACTTGAATACTCATGGAAAAATAAGAAACTAAACTAAAACACATTTACTTTCTTCTCATCTTCGTTCCAATCTTGCCAGGTCTTTAACTTGATGCTATTCTTCACACTCACCAATCTATTGTAACATGAGAATGTTTTTCTTTTCGTTACTTCACTTTCTGAAGTAACTCTGCTCAAGAGCCTTTCTTGAAAGGTCCTCCGTTTTGTTACATCTCAGGTGCATGATAAACAAGAAACGTTACCTTTAGCTGTATTGCCTTTCAAGGGCCGAATCGACAGATACTAACACAGAATCATGCATAGACTACTCAGGTTGAGAAGAAAGCAGAGAGCTCAGGGATTCTGCCTGAAGATTCCCTCCCTTTGGTACGTTTTTCCCTCACCATTACTCTCCTCTTGAATTGGTGAAACTTTAAGGCAGACGAGAGGGAATGAAAAAAATCAAAATACATTGGAAGAGCTATTGAACTAAAACATCTGACTGCCTTATTCCATTTTTTTAGCTAGACTTCTACGTATTAGACCTCGTGGCGCAACGGTAGCGCGTCTGACTCCAGATCAGAAGGTTACGTGTTCAAATCACGTCGGGGTCAAAAGCTTCTTTATAGCAACATGAAAATGGGGCCGCAGCTTCAGCATGCAGGTCTCTTTGGCCTCATTCTGATTTTGAGAAATAACAACGCTTTGTATCACTTCATTTAAAAACGATGTAAGAGTCACGGTCATCTGTGCAGCTGTGAGTAAGGTGTCAATGTAACCAGAACATATTAAAGCACAGTGTTTTTGAAGGTGTTGACTCCTATATCGTTCTGTATTGCATGAGTTATCTCTGAAGGTAAAAAGCAGGAGCAATCTGTAAAACATGAGCTTTGGTTGCCATCAATAAACGTGAGTGGCAAAGTACCACGTTTTGTGAATAACATCAGGTATCCATGTATAATGAGATGCGTTGGCCGGGAATCGAACCCGGGTCAACTGCTTGGAAGGCAGCTATGCTCACCACTATACCACCAACGCCTACATATGTCTCTTTACCTTGCATCTTGGCCATTGCAGTCTCCCATAACTGGATCGCTTCTCACATGCATAAAAGCACTTATCAAGCCACTACAGCACCTGGCTGCCTTTAAGCCTCTATTATTGCTTTATTCGTGCCACCATCCCTTCAAGATGCCGACAAGACATGCAACAAGAATCTTCTCTGTCAGTCCACAAGGTGGTGGAATGGACTTCCGCTGACAGTCCGTAAGGTCCAATCAATGGTTGTCTTCAACGCAAACTGAAGAATCAAAACTTCATGTAGTCACTAAGACTTGAATACTCATGGAAAAATAAGAAACTAAACTAAAACACATTTACTTTCTTCTCATCTTCGTTCCAATCTTGCCAGGTCTTTAACTTGATGCTATTCTTCACACTCACCAATCTATTGTAACATGAGAATGTTTTTCTTTTCGTTACTTCACTTTCTGAAGTAACTCTGCTCAAGAGCCTTTCTTGAAAGGTCCTCCGTTTTGTTACATCTCAGGTGCATGATAAACAAGAAACGTTACCTTTAGCTGTATTGCCTTTCAAGGGCCGAATCGACAGATACTAACACAGAATCATGCATAGACTACTCAGGTTGAGAAGAAAGCAGAGAGCTCAGGGATTCTGCCTGAAGATTCCCTCCCTTTGGTACGTTCTTCCCTCACCATTACTCTCCTCTTGAATTGGTGAAACTTTAAGGCAGACAAGAGGGAATGAAAAAAATCTAAATACATTGGAAGAGCTATTGAACTAAAACATCTGACTGCCTTGTTCTATTTTTTTAGCTAGACTTCTACGTATTAGACCTCGTGGCGCAACGGTAGTGCGTCTGACTCCAGATCAGAAGGTTACGTGTTCAAATCACGTCGGGGTCAAAAGCTTCTTTATAGCAACATGAAAATGGGGCCGCAGCTTCAGCATGCAGGTCTCTTTGGCCTCATTCTGATTTTGAGAAATAACAACGCTTTGTATCACTTCATTTAAAAACGATGTAAGAGTCACGGTCATCTGTGCAGCTGTGAGTAAGGTGTCAATGTAACCAGAACATATTAAAGCACAGTGTTTTTGAAGGTGTTGACTCCTATATCGTTCTGTATTGCATGAGTTATCTCTGAAGGTAAAAAGCAGGAGCAATCTGTAAAACATGAGCTTTGGTTGCCATCAATAAACGTGAGTGGCAAAGTACCACGTTTTGTGAATAACATCAGGTATCCATGTATAATGAGATGCGTTGGCCGGGAATCGAACCCGGGTCAACTGCTTGGAAGGCAGCTATGCTCACCACTATACCACCAACGCCTACATATATCTCTTTACCTTGCATCTTGGCCATTGCAGTCTCCCATAACTGGATCGCTTCTCACATGCATAAAAGCACTTATCAAGCCACTACAGCACCTGGCTGCCTTTAAGCCTCTATTATTGCTTTATTCGTGCCACAATCCCTTCAAGATGCCGACAAGACATGCAACAAGAATCTTCTCTGTCAGTCCACAAGGTGGTGGAATGGACTTCCGCTGACAGTCCGTAAGGTCCAATCAATGGTTGTCTTCAACGCAAACTGAAGAATCAAAACTTCATGTAGTCACTAAGACTTGAATACTCATGGAAAAATAAGAAACTAAACTAAAACACATTTACTTTCTTCTCATCTTCGTTCCAATCTTGCCAGGTCTTTAACTTGATGCTATTCTTCACACTCACCAATCTATTGTAACATGAGAATGTTTTTCTTTTCGTTACTTCACTTTCTGAAGTAACTCTGCTCAAGAGCCTTTCTTGAAAGGTCCTCCGTTTTGTTACATCTCAGGTGCATGATAAACAAGAAACGTTACCTTTAGCTGTATTGCCTTTCAAGGGCCGAATCGACAGATACTAACACAGAATCATGCATAGACTACTCAGGTTGAGAAGAAAGCAGAGAGCTCAGGGATTCTGCCTGAAGATTCCCTCCCTTTGGTACGTTCTTCCCTCACCATTACTCTCCTCTTGAATTGGTGAAACTTTAAGGCAGACAAGAGGGAATGAAAAAAATCAAAATACATTGGAAGAGCTATTGAACTAAAACATCTGACTGCCTTGTTCCATTTTTTTAGCTAGACTTCTACGTATTAGACCTCGTGGCGCAACGGTAGCGCGTCTGACTCCAGATCAGAAGGTTACGTGTTCAAATCACGTCGGGGTCAAAAGCTTCTTTATAGCAACATGAAAATGGGGCCGCAGCTTCAGCATGCAGGTCTCTTTGGCCTCATTCTGATTTTGAGAAATAACAACGCTTTGTATCACTTCATTTAAAAACGATGTAAGAGTCACGGTCATCTGTGCAGCTGTGAGTAAGGTGTCAATGTAACCAGAACATATTAAAGCACAGTGTTTTTGAAGGTGTTGACTCCTATATCGTTCTGTATTGCATGAGTTATCTCTGAAGGTAAAAAGCAGGAGCAATCTGTAAAATATGAGCTTTGGTTGCCATCAATAAACGTGAGTGGCAAAGTACCACGTTTTGTGAATAACATCAGGTATCCATGTATAATGAGATGCGTTGGCCGGGAATCGAACCCGGGTCAACTGCTTGGAAGGCAGCTATGTTCACCACTATACCACCAACGCCTACATATGTCTCTTTACCTTGCATCTTGGCCATTGCAGTCTCCCATAACTGGATCGCTTCTCACATGCATAAAAGCACTTATCAAGCCACTACAGCACCTGGCTGCCTTTAAGCCTTTATTATTGCTTTATTCGTGCCACAATCCCTTCAAGATGCCGACAAGACATGCAACAAGAATCTTCTCTGTCAGTCCACAAGGTGGTGGAATGGACTTCCGCTGACAGTCCGTAAGGTCCAATCAATGGTTGTCTTCAACGCAAACTGAAGAATCAAAACTTTATGTAGTCACTAAGACTTGAATACTCATGGAAAAATAAGAAACTAAACTAAAACACATTTACTTTCTTCTCATCTTCGTTCCAATCTTGCCAGGTCTTTAACTTGATGCTATTCTTCACACTCACCAATCTATTGTAACATGAGAATGTTTTTCTTTTCGTTACTTCACTTTCTGAAGTAACTCTGCTCAAGAGCCTTTCTTGAAAGGTCCTCCGTTTTGTTACATCTCAGGTGCATGATAAACAAGAAACGTTACCTTTAGCTGTATTGCCTTTCAAGGGCCGAATCGACAGATACTAACACAGAATCATGCATAGACTACTCAGGTTGAGAAGAAAGCAGAGAGCTCAGGGATTCTGCCTGAAGATTCCCTCCCTTTGGTACGTTTTTCCCTCACCATTACTCTCCTCTTGAATTGGTGAAACTTTAAGGCAGACGAGAGGGAATGAAAAAAATCAAAATACATTGGAAGAGCTATTGAACTAAAACATCTGACTGCCTTATTCCATTTTTTTAGCTAGACTTCTACGTATTAGACCTCGTGGCGCAACGGTAGCGCGTCTGACTCCAGATCAGAAGGTTACGTGTTCAAATCACGTCGGGGTCAAAAGCTTCTTTATAGCAACATGAAAATGGGGCCGCAGCTTCAGCATGCAGGTCTCTTTGGCCTCATTCTGATTTTGAGAAATAACAACGCTTTGTATCACTTCATTTAAAAACGATGTAAGAGTCACGGTCATCTGTGCAGCTGTGAGTAAGGTGTCAATGTAACCAGAACATATTAAAGCACAGTGTTTTTGAAGGTGTTGACTCCTATATCGTTCTGTATTGCATGAGTTATCTCTGAAGGTAAAAAGCAGGAGCAATCTGTAAAATATGAGCTTTGGTTGCCATCAATAAACGTGAGTGGCAAAGTACCACGTTTTGTGAATAACATCAGGTATCCATGTATAATGAGATGCGTTGGCCGGGAATCGAACCCGGGTCAACTGCTTGGAAGGCAGCTATGTTCACCACTATACCACCAACGCCTACATATGTCTCTTTACCTTGCATCTTGGCCATTGCAGTCTCCCATAACTGGATCGCTTCTCACATGCATAAAAGCACTTATCAAGCCACTACAGCACCTGGCTGCCTTTAAGCCTTTATTATTGCTTTATTCGTGCCACAATCCCTTCAAGATGCCGACAAGACATGCAACAAGAATCTTCTCTGTCAGTCCACAAGGTGGTGGAATGGACTTCCGCTGACAGTCCGTAAGGTCCAATCAATGGTTGTCTTCAACGCAAACTGAAGAATCAAAACTTTATGTAGTCACTAAGACTTGAATACTCATGGAAAAATAAGAAACTAAACTAAAACACATTTACTTTCTTCTCATCTTCGTTCCAATCTTGCCAGGTCTTTAACTTGATGCTATTCTTCACACTCACCAATCTATTGTAACATGAGAATGTTTTTCTTTTCGTTACTTCACTTTCTGAAGTAACTCTGCTCAAGAGCCTTTCTTGAAAGGTCCTCCGTTTTGTTACATCTCAGGTGCATGATAAACAAGAAACGTTACCTTTAGCTGTATTGCCTTTCAAGGGCCGAATCGACAGATACTAACACAGAATCATGCATAGACTACTCAGGTTGAGAAGAAAGCAGAGAGCTCAGGGATTCTGCCTGAAGATTCCCTCCCTTTGGTACGTTTTTCCCTCACCATTACTCTCCTCTTGAATTGGTGAAACTTTAAGGCAGACGAGAGGGAATGAAAAAAATCAAAATACATTGGAAGAGCTATTGAACTAAAACATCTGACTGCCTTATTCCATTTTTTTAGCTAGACTTCTACGTATTAGACCTCGTGGCGCAACGGTAGCGCGTCTGACTCCAGATCAGAAGGTTACGTGTTCAAATCACGTCGGGGTCAAAAGCTTCTTTATAGCAACATGAAAATGGGGCCGCAGCTTCAGCATGCAGGTCTCTTTGGCCTCATTCTGATTTTGAGAAATAACAACGCTTTGTATCACTTCATTTAAAAACGATGTAAGAGTCACGGTCATCTGTGCAGCTGTGAGTAAGGTGTCAATGTAACCAGAACATATTAAAGCACAGTGTTTTTGAAGGTGTTGACTCCTATTTCGTTCTGTATTGCATGAGTTATCTCTGAAGGTAAAAAGCAGGAGCAATCTGTAAAACATGAGCTTTGGTTGCCATCAATAAACGTGAGTGGCAAAGTACCACGTTTTGTGAATAACATCAGGTATCCATGTATAATGAGATGCGTTGGCCGGGAATCGAACCCGGGTCAACTGCTTGGAAGGCAGCTATGCTCACCACTATACCACCAACGCCTACATATGTCTCTTTACCTTGCATCTTGGCCATTGCAGTCTCCCATAACTGGATCGCTTCTCACATGCATAAAAGCACTTATCAAGCCACTACAGCACCTGGCTGCCTTTAAGCCTCTATTATTGCTTTATTCGTGCCACCATCCCTTCAAGATGCCGACAAGACATGCAACAAGAATCTTCTCTGTCAGTCCACAAGGTGGTGGAATGGACTTCCGCTGACAGTCCGTAAGGTCCAATCAATGGTTGTCTTCAACGCAAACTGAAGAATCAAAACTTCATGTAGTCACTAAGACTTGAATACTCATGGAAAAATAAGAAACTAAACTAAAACACATTTACTTTCTTCTCATCTTCGTTCCAATCTTGCCAGGTCTTTAACTTGATGCTATTCTTCACACTCACCAATCTATTGTAACATGAGAATGTTTTTCTTTTCGTTACTTCACTTTCTGAAGTAACTCTGCTCAAGAGCCTTTCTTGAAAGGTCCTCCGTTTTGTTACATCTCAGGTGCATGATAAACAAGAAACGTTACCTTTAGCTGTATTGCCTTTCAAGGGCCGAATCGACAGATACTAACACAGAATCATGCATAGACTACTCAGGTTGAGAAGAAAGCAGAGAGCTCAGGGATTCTGCCTGAAGATTCCCTCCCTTTGGTACGTTCTTCCCTCACCATTACTCTCCTCTTGAATTGGTGAAACTTTAAGGCAGACGAGAGGGAATGAAAAAAATCAAAATACATTGGAAGAGCTATTGAACTAAAACATCTGACTGCCTTGTTCCATTATTTTAGCTAGACTTCTACGTATTAGACCTCGTGGCGCAACGGTAGCGCGTCTGACTCCAGATCAGAAGGTTACGTGTTCAAATCACGTCGGGGTCAAAAGCTTCTTTATAGCAACATGAAAATGGGGCCGCAGCTTCAGCATGCAGGTCTCTTTGGCCTCATTCTGATTTTGAGAAATAACAACGCTTTGTATCACTTCATTTAAAAACGATGTAAGAGTCACGGTCATCTGTGCAGCTGTGAGTAAGGTGTCAATGTAACCAGAACATATTAAAGCACAGTGTTTTTGAAGGTGTTGACTCCTATTTCGTTCTGTATTGCATGAGTTATCTCTGAAGGTAAAAAGCAGGAGCAATCTGTAAAACATGAGCTTTGGTTGCCATCAATAAACGTGAGTGGCAAAGTACCACGTTTTGTGAATAACATCAGGTATCCATGTATAATGAGATGCGTTGGCCGGGAATCGAACCCGGGTCAACTGCTTGGAAGGCAGCTATGCTCACCACTATACCACCAACGCCTACATATGTCTCTTTACCTTGCATCTTGGCCATTGCAGTCTCCCATAACTGGATCGCTTCTCACATGCATAAAAGCACTTATCAAGCCACTACAGCACCTGGCTGCCTTTAAGCCTCTATTATTGCTTTATTCGTGCCACCATCCCTTCAAGATGCCGACAAGACATGCAACAAGAATCTTCTCTGTCAGTCCACAAGGTGGTGGAATGGACTTCCGCTGACAGTCCGTAAGGTCCAATCAATGGTTGTCTTCAACGCAAACTGAAGAATCAAAACTTCATGTAGTCACTAAGACTTGAATACTCATGGAAAAATAAGAAACTAAACTAAAACACATTTACTTTCTTCTCATCTTCGTTCCAATCTTGCCAGGTCTTTAACTTGATGCTATTCTTCACACTCACCAATCTATTGTAACATGAGAATGTTTTTCTTTTCGTTACTTCACTTTCTGAAGTAACTCTGCTCAAGAGCCTTTCTTGAAAGGTCCTCCGTTTTGTTACATCTCAGGTGCATGATAAACAAGAAACGTTACCTTTAGCTGTATTGCCTTTCAAGGGCCGAATCGACAGATACTAACACAGAATCATGCATAGACTACTCAGGTTGAGAAGAAAGCAGAGAGCTCAGGGATTCTGCCTGAAGATTCCCTCCCTTTGGTACGTTCTTCCCTCACCATTACTCTCCTCTTGAATTGGTGAAACTTTAAGGCAGACGAGAGGGAATGAAAAAAATCAAAATACATTGGAAGAGCTATTGAACTAAAACATCTGACTGCCTTGTTCCATTATTTTAGCTAGACTTCTACGTATTAGACCTCGTGGCGCAACGGTAGCGCGTCTGACTCCAGATCAGAAGGTTACGTGTTCAAATCACGTCGGGGTCAAAAGCTTCTTTATAGCAACATAAAAATGGGGCCGCAGCTTCAGCATGCAGGTCTCTTTGGCCTCGTTCTGATTTTGAGAAATAACAACGCTTTGTATCACTTCATTTAAAAACGATGTAAGAGTCACGGTCATCTGTGCAGCTGTGAGTAAGGTGTCAATGTAACCAGAACATATTAAAGCACAGTGTTTTTGAAGGTGTTGACTCCTATATCGTTCTGTATTGCATGAGTTATCTCTGAAGGTAAAAAGCAGGAGCAATCTGTAAAACATGAGCTTTGGTTGCCATCAATAAACGTGAGTGGCAAAGTACCACGTTTTGTGAATTACATCAGGTATCCATGTATAATGAGATGCGTTGGCCGGGAATCGAACCCGGGTCAACTGCTTGGAAGGCAGCTATGCTCACCACTATACTACCAACGCCTACATATGTCTCTTTACCTTGCATCTTGGCCATTGCAGTCTCCCATAACTGGATCGCTTCTCACATGCATAAAAGCACTTATCAAGCCACTACAGCACCTGGCTGCCTTTAAGCCTCTATTATTGCTTTATTCGTGCCACCATCCCTTCAAGATGCCGACAAGACATGCAACAAGAATCTTCTCTGTCAGTCCACAAGGTGGTGGAATGGACTTCCGCTGACAGTCCGTAAGGTCCAATCAATGGTTGTCTTCAACGCAAACTGAAGAATCAAAACTTCATGTAGTCACTAACACTTGAATACTCATGGAAAAATAAGAAACTAAACTAAAACACATTTACTTTCTTCTCATCTTCGTTCCAATCTTGCCAGGTCTTTAACTTGATGCTATTCTTCACACTCACCAATCTATTGTAACATGAGAATGTTTTTCTTTTCGTTACTTCACTTTCTGAAGTAACTCTGCTCAAGAGCCTTTCTTGAAAGGTCCTCCGTTTTGTTACATCTCAGGTGCATGATAAACAAGAAACGTTACCTTTAGCTGTATTGCCTTTCAAGGGCCGAATCGACAGATACTAACACAGAATCATGCATAGACTACTCAGGTTGAGAAGAAAGCAGAGAGCTCAGGGATTCTGCCTGAAGATTCCCTCCCTTTGGTACGTTTTTCCCTCACCATTACTCTCCTCTTGAATTGGTGAAACTTTAAGGCAGACGAGAGGGAATGAAAAAAATCAAAATACATTGGAAGAGCTATTGAACTAAAACATCTGACTGCCTTATTCCATTTTTTTAGCTAGACTTCTACGTATTAGACCTCGTGGCGCAACGGTAGCGCGTCTGACTCCAGATCAGAAGGTTACGTGTTCAAATCACGTCGGGGTCAAAAGCTTCTTTATAGCAACATGAAAATGGGGCCGCAGCTTCAGCATGCAGGTCTCTTTGGCCTCATTCTGATTTTGAGAAATAACAACGCTTTGTATCACTTCATTTAAAAACGATGTAAGAGTCACGGTCATCTGTGCAGCTGTGAGTAAGGTGTCAATGTAACCAGAACATATTAAAGCACAGTGTTTTTGAAGGTGTTGACTCCTATATCGTTCTGTATTGCATGAGTTATCTCTGAAGGTAAAAAGCAGGAGCAATCTGTAAAACATGAGCTTTGGTTGCCATCAATAAACGTGAGTGGCAAAGTACCACGTTTTGTGAATAACATCAGGTATCCATGTATAATGAGATGCGTTGGCCGGGAATCGAACCCGGGTCAACTGCTTGGAAGGCAGCTATGCTCACCACTATACCACCAACGCCTACATATGTCTCTTTACCTTGCATCTTGGCCATTGCAGTCTCCCATAACTGGATCGCTTCTCACATGCATAAAAGCACTTATCAAGCCACTACAGCACCTGGCTGCCTTTAAGCCTCTATTATTGCTTTATTCGTGCCACCATCCCTTCAAGATGCCGACAAGACATGCAACAAGAATCTTCTCTGTCAGTCCACAAGGTGGTGGAATGGACTTCCGCTGACAGTCCGTAAGGTCCAATCAATGGTTGTCTTCAACGCAAACTGAAGAATCAAAACTTCATGTAGTCACTAAGACTTGAATACTCATGGAAAAATAAGAAACTAAACTAAAACACATTTACTTTCTTCTCATCTTCGTTCCAATCTTGCCAGGTCTTTAACTTGATGCTATTCTTCACACTCACCAATCTATTGTAACATGAGAATGTTTTTCTTTTCGTTACTTCACTTTCTGAAGTAACTCTGCTCAAGAGCCTTTCTTGAAAGGTCCTCCGTTTTGTTACATCTCAGGTGCATGATAAACAAGAAACGTTACCTTTAGCTGTATTGCCTTTCAAGGGCCGAATCGACAGATACTAACACAGAATCATGCATAGACTACTCAGGTTGAGAAGAAAGCAGAGAGCTCAGGGATTCTGCCTGAAGATTCCCTCCCTTTGGTACGTTTTTCCCTCACCATTACTCTCCTCTTGAATTGGTGAAACTTTAAGGCAGACGAGAGGGAATGAAAAAAATCAAAATACATTGGAAGAGCTATTGAACTAAAACATCTGACTGCCTTATTCCATTTTTTTAGCTAGACTTCTACGTATTAGACCTCGTGGCGCAACGGTAGCGCGTCTGACTCCAGATCAGAAGGTTACGTGTTCAAATCACGTCGGGGTCAAAAGCTTCTTTATAGCAACATGAAAATGGGGCCGCAGCTTCAGCATGCAGGTCTCTTTGGCCTCATTCTGATTTTGAGAAATAACAACGCTTTGTATCACTTCATTTAAAAACGATGTAAGAGTCACGGTCATCTGTGCAGCTGTGAGTAAGGTGTCAATGTAACCAGAACATATTAAAGCACAGTGTTTTTGAAGGTGTTGACTCCTATATCGTTCTGTATTGCATGAGTTATCTCTGAAGGTAAAAAGCAGGAGCAATCTGTAAAACATGAGCTTTGGTTGCCATCAATAAACGTGAGTGGCAAAGTACCACGTTTTGTGAATAACATCAGGTATCCATGTATAATGAGATGCGTTGGCCGGGAATCGAACCCGGGTCAACTGCTTGGAAGGCAGCTATGCTCACCACTATACCACCAACGCCTACATATGTCTCTTTACCTTGCATCTTGGCCATTGCAGTCTCCCATAACTGGATCGCTTCTCACATGCATAAAAGCACTTATCAAGCCACTACAGCACCTGGCTGCCTTTAAGCCTCTATTATTGCTTTATTCGTGCCACCATCCCTTCAAGATGCCGACAAGACATGCAACAAGAATCTTCTCTGTCAGTCCACAAGGTGGTGGAATGGACTTCCGCTGACAGTCCGTAAGGTCCAATCAATGGTTGTCTTCAACGCAAACTGAAGAATCAAAACTTCATGTAGTCACTAAGACTTGAATACTCATGGAAAAATAAGAAACTAAACTAAAACACATTTACTTTCTTCTCATCTTCGTTCCAATCTTGCCAGGTCTTTAACTTGATGCTATTCTTCACACTCACCAATCTATTGTAACATGAGAATGTTTTTCTTTTCGTTACTTCACTTTCTGAAGTAACTCTGCTCAAGAGCCTTTCTTGAAAGGTCCTCCGTTTTGTTACATCTCAGGTGCATGATAAACAAGAAACGTTACCTTTAGCTGTATTGCCTTTCAAGGGCCGAATCGACAGATACTAACACAGAATCATGCATAGACTACTCAGGTTGAGAAGAAAGCAGAGAGCTCAGGGATTCTGCCTGAAGATTCCCTCCCTTTGGTACGTTTTTCCCTCACCATTACTCTCCTCTTGAATTGGTGAAACTTTAAGGCAGACGAGAGGGAATGAAAAAAATCAAAATACATTGGAAGAGCTATTGAACTAAAACATCTGACTGCCTTATTCCATTTTTTTAGCTAGACTTCTACGTATTAGACCTCGTGGCGCAACGGTAGCGCGTCTGACTCCAGATCAGAAGGTTACGTGTTCAAATCACGTCGGGGTCAAAAGCTTCTTTATAGCAACATGAAAATGGGGCCGCAGCTTCAGCATGCAGGTCTCTTTGGCCTCATTCTGATTTTGAGAAATAACAACGCTTTGTATCACTTCATTTAAAAACGATGTAAGAGTCACGGTCATCTGTGCAGCTGTGAGTAAGGTGTCAATGTAACCAGAACATATTAAAGCACAGTGTTTTTGAAGGTGTTGACTCCTATATCGTTCTGTATTGCATGAGTTATCTCTGAAGGTAAAAAGCAGGAGCAATCTGTAAAATATGAGCTTTGGTTGCCATCAATAAACGTGAGTGGCAAAGTACCACGTTTTGTGAATAACATCAGGTATCCATGTATAATGAGATGCGTTGGCCGGGAATCGAACCCGGGTCAACTGCTTGGAAGGCAGCTATGTTCACCACTATACCACCAACGCCTACATATGTCTCTTTACCTTGCATCTTGGCCATTGCAGTCTCCCATAACTGGATCGCTTCTCACATGCATAAAAGCACTTATCAAGCCACTACAGCACCTGGCTGCCTTTAAGCCTTTATTATTGCTTTATTCGTGCCACAATCCCTTCAAGATGCCGACAAGACATGCAACAAGAATCTTCTCTGTCAGTCCACAAGGTGGTGGAATGGACTTCCGCTGACAGTCCGTAAGGTCCAATCAATGGTTGTCTTCAACGCAAACTGAAGAATCAAAACTTTATGTAGTCACTAAGACTTGAATACTCATGGAAAAATAAGAAACTAAACTAAAACACATTTACTTTCTTCTCATCTTCGTTCCAATCTTGCCAGGTCTTTAACTTGATGCTATTCTTCACACTCACCAATCTATTGTAACATGAGAATGTTTTTCTTTTCGTTACTTCACTTTCTGAAGTAACTCTGCTCAAGAGCCTTTCTTGAAAGGTCCTCCGTTTTGTTACATCTCAGGTGCATGATAAACAAGAAACGTTACCTTTAGCTGTATTGCCTTTCAAGGGCCGAATCGACAGATACTAACACAGAATCATGCATAGACTACTCAGGTTGAGAAGAAAGCAGAGAGCTCAGGGATTCTGCCTGAAGATTCCCTCCCTTTGGTACGTTTTTCCCTCACCATTACTCTCCTCTTGAATTGGTGAAACTTTAAGGCAGACGAGAGGGAATGAAAAAAATCAAAATACATTGGAAGAGCTATTGAACTAAAACATCTGACTGCCTTATTCCATTTTTTTAGCTAGACTTCTACGTATTAGACCTCGTGGCGCAACGGTAGCGCGTCTGACTCCAGATCAGAAGGTTACGTGTTCAAATCACGTCGGGGTCAAAAGCTTCTTTATAGCAACATGAAAATGGGGCCGCAGCTTCAGCATGCAGGTCTCTTTGGCCTCATTCTGATTTTGAGAAATAACAACGCTTTGTATCACTTCATTTAAAAACGATGTAAGAGTCACGGTCATCTGTGCAGCTGTGAGTAAGGTGTCAATGTAACCAGAACATATTAAAGCACAGTGTTTTTGAAGGTGTTGACTCCTATTTCGTTCTGTATTGCATGAGTTATCTCTGAAGGTAAAAAGCAGGAGCAATCTGTAAAACATGAGCTTTGGTTGCCATCAATAAACGTGAGTGGCAAAGTACCACGTTTTGTGAATAACATCAGGTATCCATGTATAATGAGATGCGTTGGCCGGGAATCGAACCCGGGTCAACTGCTTGGAAGGCAGCTATGCTCACCACTATACCACCAACGCCTACATATGTCTCTTTACCTTGCATCTTGGCCATTGCAGTCTCCCATAACTGGATCGCTTCTCACATGCATAAAAGCACTTATCAAGCCACTACAGCACCTGGCTGCCTTTAAGCCTCTATTATTGCTTTATTCGTGCCACCATCCCTTCAAGATGCCGACAAGACATGCAACAAGAATCTTCTCTGTCAGTCCACAAGGTG
Source organism: Brachyhypopomus gauderio (assembly GCF_052324685.1). NCBI lineage: Eukaryota > Metazoa > Chordata > Actinopteri > Gymnotiformes > Hypopomidae > Brachyhypopomus > Brachyhypopomus gauderio. The sequence goes on along the minus strand of NW_027506913.1, from coordinate 800,911 downwards.
GTGGAATGGACTTCCGCTGACAGTCCGTAAGGTCCAATCAATGGTTGTCTTCAACGCAAACTGAAGAATCAAAACTTCATGTAGTCACTAAGACTTGAATACTCATGGAAAAATAAGAAACTAAACTAAAACACATTTACTTTCTTCTCATCTTCGTTCCAATCTTGCCAGGTCTTTAACTTGATGCTATTCTTCACACTCACCAATCTATTGTAACATGAGAATGTTTTTCTTTTCGTTACTTCACTTTCTGAAGTAACTCTGCTCAAGAGCCTTTCTTGAAAGGTCCTCCGTTTTGTTACATCTCAGGTGCATGATAAACAAGAAACGTTACCTTTAGCTGTATTGCCTTTCAAGGGCCGAATCGACAGATACTAACACAGAATCATGCATAGACTACTCAGGTTGAGAAGAAAGCAGAGAGCTCAGGGATTCTGCCTGAAGATTCCCTCCCTTTGGTACGTTCTTCCCTCACCATTACTCTCCTCTTGAATTGGTGAAACTTTAAGGCAGACGAGAGGGAATGAAAAAAATCAAAATACATTGGAAGAGCTATTGAACTAAAACATCTGACTGCCTTGTTCCATTATTTTAGCTAGACTTCTACGTATTAGACCTCGTGGCGCAACGGTAGCGCGTCTGACTCCAGATCAGAAGGTTACGTGTTCAAATCACGTCGGGGTCAAAAGCTTCTTTATAGCAACATGAAAATGGGGCCGCAGCTTCAGCATGCAGGTCTCTTTGGCCTCGTTCTGATTTTGAGAAATAACAACGCTTTGTATCACTTCATTTAAAAACGATGTAAGAGTCACGGTCATCTGTGCAGCTGTGAGTAAGGTGTCAATGTAACCAGAACATATTAAAGCACAGTGTTTTTGAAGGTGTTGACTCCTATATCGTTCTGTATTGCATGAGTTATCTCTGAAGGTAAAAAGCAGGAGCAATCTGTAAAACATGAGCTTTGGTTGCCATCAATAAACGTGAGTGGCAAAGTACCACGTTTTGTGAATTACATCAGGTATCCATGTATAATGAGATGCGTTGGCCGGGAATCGAACCCGGGTCAACTGCTTGGAAGGCAGCTATGCTCACCACTATACTACCAACGCCTACATATGTCTCTTTACCTTGCATCTTGGCCATTGCAGTCTCCCATAACTGGATCGCTTCTCACATGCATAAAAGCACTTATCAAGCCACTACAGCACCTGGCTGCCTTTAAGCCTCTATTATTGCTTTATTCGTGCCACCATCCCTTCAAGATGCCGACAAGACATGCAACAAGAATCTTCTCTGTCAGTCCACAAGGTGGTGGAATGGACTTCCGCTGACAGTCCGTAAGGTCCAATCAATGGTTGTCTTCAACGCAAACTGAAGAATCAAAACTTCATGTAGTCACTAACACTTGAATACTCATGGAAAAATAAGAAACTAAACTAAAACACATTTACTTTCTTCTCATCTTCGTTCCAATCTTGCCAGGTCTTTAACTTGATGCTATTCTTCACACTCACCAATCTATTGTAACATGAGAATGTTTTTCTTTTCGTTACTTCACTTTCTGAAGTAACTCTGCTCAAGAGCCTTTCTTGAAAGGTCCTCCGTTTTGTTACATCTCAGGTGCATGATAAACAAGAAACGTTACCTTTAGCTGTATTGCCTTTCAAGGGCCGAATCGACAGATACTAACACAGAATCATGCATAGACTACTCAGGTTGAGAAGAAAGCAGAGAGCTCAGGGATTCTGCCTGAAGATTCCCTCCCTTTGGTACGTTCTTCCCTCACCATTACTCTCCTCTTGAATTGGTGAAACTTTAAGGCAGACGAGAGGGAATGAAAAAAATCAAAATACATTGGAAGAGCTATTGAACTAAAACATCTGACTGCCTTGTTCCATTTTTTTAGCTAGACTTCTACGTATTAGACCTCGTGGCGCAACGGTAGCGCGTCTGACTCCAGATCAGAAGGTTACGTGTTCAAATCACGTCGGGGTCAAAAGCTTCTTTATAGCAACATGAAAATGGGGCCGCAGCTTCAGCATGCAGGTCTCTTTGGCCTCGATCTGATTTTGAGAAATAACAACGCTTTGTATCACTTCATTTAAAAACGATGTAAGAGTCACGGTCATCTGTGCAGCTGTGAGTAAGGTGTCAATGTAACCAGAACATATTAAAGCACAGTGTTTTTGAAGGTGTTGACTCCTATATCGTTCTGTATTGCATGAGTTATCTCTGAAGGTAAAAAGCAGGAGCAATCTGTAAAACATGAGCTTTGGTTGCCATCAATAAACGTGAGTGGCAAAGTACCACGTTTTGTGAATAACATCAGGTATCCATGTATAATGAGATGCGTTGGCCGGGAATCGAACCCGGGTCAACTGCTTGGAAGGCAGCTATGCTCACCACTATACCACCAACGCCTACATATGTCTCTTTACCTTGCATCTTGGCCATTGCAGTCTCCCATAACTGGATCGCTTCTCACATGCATAAAAGCACTTATCAAGCCACTACAGCACCTGGCTGCCTTTAAGCCTCTATTATTGCTTTATTCGTGCCACCATCCCTTCAACATGCCGACAAGACATGCAACAAGAATCTTCTCTGTCAGTCCACAAGGTGGTGGAATGGACTTCCGCTGACAGTCCATAAGGTCCAATCAATGGTTGTCTTCAACGCAAACTGAAGAATCAAAACTTCATGTAGTCACTAACACTTGAATACTCATGGAAAAATAAGAAACTAAACTAAAACACATTTACTTTCTTCTCATCTTCGTTCCAATCTTGCCAGGTCTTTAACTTGATGCTATTCTTCACACTCACCAATCTATTGTAACATGAGAATGTTTTTCTTTTCGTTACTTCACTTTCTGAAGTAACTCTGCTCAAGAGCCTTTCTTGAAAGGTCCTCCGTTTTGTTACATCTCAGGTGCATGATAAACAAGAAAAGTTACCTTTAGCTGTATTGCCTTTCAAGGGCCGAATCGACAGATACTAACACAGAATCATGCATAGACTACTCAGGTTGAGAAGAAAGCAGAGAGCTCAGGGATTCTGCCTGAAGATTCCCTCCCTTTGGTACGTTCTTCCCTCACCATTACTCTCCTCTTGAATTGGTGAAACTTTAAAGCAGACGAGAGGGAATGAAAAAAATCAAAATACATTGGAAGAGCTATTGAACTAAAACATCTGACTGCCTTGTTCCATTTTTTTAGCTAGACTTCTACGTATTAGTCCTCGTGGCGCAACGGTAGCGCGTCTGACTCCAGATCAGAAGGTTACGTGTTCAAATCACGTCGGGGTCAAAAGCTTCTTTATAGCAACATGAAAATGGGGCCGCAGCTTCAGCATGCAGGTCTCTTTGGCCTCGTTCTGATTTTGAGAAATAACAACGCTTTGTATCACTTCATTTAAAAACGATGTAAGAGTCACGGTCATCTGTGCAGCTGTGAGTAAGGTGTCAATGTAACCAGAACATATTAAAGCACAGTGTTTTTGAAGGTGTTGACTCCTATATCGTTCTGTATTGCATGAGTTATCTCTGAAGGTAAAAAGCAGGAGCAATCTGTAAAACATGAGCTTTGGTTGCCATCAATAAACGTGAGTGGCAAAGTACCACGTTTTGTGAATAACATCAGGTATCCATGTATAATGAGATGCGTTGGCCGGGAATCGAACCCGGGTCAACTGCTTGGAAGGCAGCTATGCTCACCACTATACCACCAACGCCTACATATGTCTCTTTACCTTGCATCTTGGCCATTGCAGTCTCCCATAACTGGATCGCTTCTCACATGCATAAAAGCACTTATCAAGCCACTACAGCACCTGGCTGCCTTTAAGCCTCTATTATTGCTTTATTCGTGCCACCATCCCTTCAAGATGCCGACAAGACATGCAACAAGAATCTTCTCTGTCAGTCCACAAGGTGGTGGAATGGACTTCCGCTGACAGTCCGTAAGGTCCAATCAATGGTTGTCTTCAACGCAAACTGAAGAATCAAAACTTCATGTAGTCACTAACACTTGAATACTCATGGAAAAATAAGAAACTAAACTAAAACACATTTACTTTCTTCTCATCTTCGTTCCAATCTTGCCAGGTCTTTAACTTGATGCTATTCTTCACACTCACCAATCTATTGTAACATGAGAATGTTTTTCTTTTCGTTACTTCACTTTCTGAAGTAACTCTGCTCAAGAGCCTTTCTTGAAAGGTCCTCCGTTTTGTTACATCTCAGGTGCATGATAAACAAGAAAAGTTACCTTTAGCTGTATTGCCTTTCAAGGGCCGAATCGACAGATACTAACACAGAATCATGCATAGACTACTCAGGTTGAGAAGAAAGCAGAGAGCTCAGGGATTCTGCCTGAAGATTCCCTCCCTTTGGTACGTTCTTCCCTCACCATTACTCTCCTCTTGAATTGGTGAAACTTTAAGGCAGACGAGAGGGAATGAAAAAAATCAAAATACATTGGAAGAGCTATTGAACTAAAACATCTGACTGCCTTGTTCCATTTTTTTAGCTAGACTTCTACGTATTAGTCCTCGTGGCGCAACGGTAGCGCGTCTGACTCCAGATCAGAAGGTTACGTGTTCAAATCACGTCGGGGTCAAAAGCTTCTTTATAGCAACATGAAAATGGGGCCGCAGCTTCAGCATGCAGGTCTCTTTGGCCTCGTTCTGATTTTGAGAAATAACAACGCTTTGTATCACTTCATTTAAAAACGATGTAAGAGTCACGGTCATCTGTGCAGCTGTGAGTAAGGTGTCAATGTAACCAGAACATATTAAAGCACAGTGTTTTTGAAGGTGTTGACTCCTATATCGTTCTGTATTGCATGAGTTATCTCTGAAGGTAAAAAGCAGGAGCAATCTGTAAAACATGAGCTTTGGTTGCCATCAATAAACGTGAGTGGCAAAGTACCACGTTTTGTGAATAACATCAGGTATCCATGTATAATGAGATGCGTTGGCCGGGAATCGAACCCGGGTCAACTGCTTGGAAGGCAGCTATGCTCACCACTATACCACCAACGCCTACATATGTCTCTTTACCTTGCATCTTGGCCATTGCAGTCTCCCATAACTGGATCGCTTCTCACATGCATAAAAGCACTTATCAAGCCACTACAGCACCTGGCTGCCTTTAAGCCTCTATTATTGCTTTATTCGTGCCACCATCCCTTCAAGATGCCGACAAGACATGCAACAAGAATCTTCTCTGTCAGTCCACAAGGTGGTGGAATGGACTTCCGCTGACAGTCCGTAAGGTCCAATCAATGGTTGTCTTCAACGCAAACTGAAGAATCAAAACTTCATGTAGTCACTAACACTTGAATACTCATGGAAAAATAAGAAACTAAACTAAAACACATTTACTTTCTTCTCATCTTCGTTCCAATCTTGCCAGGTCTTTAACTTGATGCTATTCTTCACACTCACCAATCTATTGTAACATGAGAATGTTTTTCTTTTCGTTACTTCACTTTCTGAAGTAACTCTGCTCAAGAGCCTTTCTTGAAAGGTCCTCCGTTTTGTTACATCTCAGGTGCATGATAAACAAGAAACGTTACCTTTAGCTGTATTGCCTTTCAAGGGCCGAATCGACAGATACTAACACAGAATCATGCATAGACTACTCAGGTTGAGAAGAAAGCAGAGAGCTCAGGGATTCTGCCTGAAGATTCCCTCCCTTTGGTACGTTCTTCCCTCACCATTACTCTCCTCTTGAATTGGTGAAACTTTAAGGCAGACGAGAGGGAATGAAAAAAATCAAAATACATTGGAAGAGCTATTGAACTAAAACATCTGACTGCCTTGTTCCATTTTTTTAGCTAGACTTCTACGTATTAGACCTCGTGGCGCAACGGTAGCGCGTCTGACTCCAGATCAGAAGGTTATGTGTTCAAATCACGTCGGGGTCAAAAGCTTCTTTATAGCAACATGAAAATGGGGCCGCAGCTTCAGCATGCAGGTCTCTTTGGCCTCATTCTGATTTTGAGAAATAACAACGCTTTGTATCACTTCATTTAAAAACGATGTAAGAGTCACGGTCATCTGTGCAGCTGTGAGTAAGGTGTCAATGTAACCAGAACATATTAAAGCACAGTGTTTTTGAAGGTGTTGACTCCTATATCGTTCTGTATTGCATGAGTTATCTCTGAAGGTAAAAAGCAGGAGCAATCTGTAAAACATGAGCTTTGGTTGCCATCAATAAACGTGAGTGGCAAAGTACCACGTTTTGTGAATAACATCAGGTATCCATGTATAATGAGATGCGTTGGCCGGGAATCGAACCCGGGTCAACTGCTTGGAAGGCAGCTATGCTCACCACTATACCACCAACGCCTACATATGTCTCTTTACCTTGCATCTTGGCCATTGCAGTCTCCCATAACTGGATCGCTTCTCACATGCATAAAAGCACTTATCAAGCCACTACAGCACCTGGCTGCCTTTAAGCCTCTATTATTGCTTTATTCGTGCCACCATCCCTTCAAGATGCCGACAAGACATGCAACAAGAATCTTCTCTGTCAGTCCACAAGGTGGTGGAATGGACTTCCGCTGACAGTCCGTAAGGTCCAATCAATGGTTGTCTTCAACGCAAACTGAAGAATCAAAACTTCATGTAGTCACTAAGACTTGAATACTCATGGAAAAATAAGAAACTAAACTAAAACACATTTACTTTCTTCTCATCTTCGTTCCAATCTTGCCAGGTCTTTAACTTGATGCTATTCTTCACACTCACCAATCTATTGTAACATGAGAATGTTTTTCTTTTCGTTACTTCACTTTCTGAAGTAACTCTGCTCAAGAGCCTTTCTTGAAAGGTCCTCCGTTTTGTTACATCTCAGGTGCATGATAAACAAGAAACGTTACCTTTAGCTGTATTGCCTTTCAAGGGCCGAATCGACAGATACTAACACAGAATCATGCATAGACTACTCAGGTTGAGAAGAAAGCAGAGAGCTCAGGGATTCTGCCTGAAGATTCCCTCCCTTTGGTACGTTCTTCCCTCACCATTACTCTCCTCTTGAATTGGTGAAACTTTAAGGCAGACGAGAGGGAATGAAAAAAATCAAAATACATTGGAAGAGCTATTGAACTAAAACATCTGACTGCCTTGTTCCATTTTTTTAGCTAGACTTCTACGTATTAGACCTCGTGGCGCAACGGTAGCGCGTCTGACTCCAGATCAGAAGGTTACGTGTTCAAATCACGTCGGGGTCAAAAGCTTCTTTATAGCAACATGAAAATGGGGCCGCAGCTTCAGCATGCAGGTCTCTTTGGCCTCGTTCTGATTTTGAGAAATAACAACGCTTTGTATCACTTCATTTAAAAACGATGTAAGAGTCACGGTCATCTGTGCAGCTGTGAGTAAGGTGTCAATGTAACCAGAACATATTAAAGCACAGTGTTTTTGAAGGTGTTGACTCCTATATCGTTCTGTATTGCATGAGTTATCTCTGAAGGTAAAAAGCAGGAGCAATCTGTAAAACATGAGCTTTGGTTGCCATCAATAAACGTGAGTGGCAAAGTACCACGTTTTGTGAATAACATCAGGTATCCATGTATAATGAGATGCGTTGGCCGGGAATCGAACCCGGGTCAACTGCTTGGAAGGCAGCTATGCTCACCACTATACCACCAACGCCTACATATGTCTCTTTACCTTGCATCTTGGCCATTGCAGTCTCCCATAACTGGATCGCTTCTCACATGCATAAAAGCACTTATCAAGCCACTACAGCACCTGGCTGCCTTTAAGCCTCTATTATTGCTTTATTCGTGCCACCATCCCTTCAACATGCTGACAAGACATGCAACAAGAATCTTCTCTGTCAGTCCACAAGGTGGTGGAATGGACTTCCGCTGACAGTCCGTAAGGTCCAATCAATGGTTGTCTTCAACGCAAACTGAAGAATCAAAACTTCATGTAGTCACTAACACTTGAATACTCATGGAAAAATAAGAAACTAAACTAAAACACATTTACTTTCTTCTCATCTTCGTTCCAATCTTGCCAGGTCTTTAACTTGATGCTATTCTTCACACTCACCAATCTATTGTAACATGAGAATGTTTTTCTTTTCGTTACTTCACTTTCTGAAGTAACTCTGCTCAAGAGCCTTTCTTGAAAGGTCCTCCGTTTTGTTACATCTCAGGTGCATGATAAACAAGAAAAGTTACCTTTAGCTGTATTGCCTTTCAAGGGCCGAATCGACAGATACTAACACAGAATCATGCATAGACTACTCAGGTTGAGAAGAAAGCAGAGAGCTCAGGGATTCTGCCTGAAGATTCCCTCCCTTTGGTACGTTCTTCCCTCACCATTACTCTCCTCTTGAATTGGTGAAACTTTAAGGCAGACGAGAGGGAATGAAAAAAATCAAAATACATTGGAAGAGCTATTGAACTAAAACATCTGACTGCCTTGTTCCATTTTTTTAGCTAGACTTCTACGTATTAGTCCTCGTGGCGCAACGGTAGCGCGTCTGACTCCAGATCAGAAGGTTACGTGTTCAAATCACGTCGGGGTCAAAAGCTTCTTTATAGCAACATGAAAATGGGGCCGCAGCTTCAGCATGCAGGTCTCTTTGGCCTCGTTCTGATTTTGAGAAATAACAACGCTTTGTATCACTTCATTTAAAAACGATGTAAGAGTCACGGTCATCTGTGCAGCTGTGAGTAAGGTGTCAATGTAACCAGAACATATTAAAGCACAGTGTTTTTGAAGGTGTTGACTCCTATATCGTTCTGTATTGCATGAGTTATCTCTGAAGGTAAAAAGCAGGAGCAATCTGTAAAACATGAGCTTTGGTTGCCATCAATAAACGTGAGTGGCAAAGTACCACGTTTTGTGAATAACATCAGGTATCCATGTATAATGAGATGCGTTGGCCGGGAATCGAACCCGGGTCAACTGCTTGGAAGGCAGCTATGCTCACCACTATACCACCAACGCCTACATATGTCTCTTTACCTTGCATCTTGGCCATTGCAGTCTCCCATAACTGGATCGCTTCTCACATGCATAAAAGCACTTATCAAGCCACTACAGCACCTGGCTGCCTTTAAGCCTCTATTATTGCTTTATTCGTGCCACCATCCCTTCAAGATGCCGACAAGACATGCAACAAGAATCTTCTCTGTCAGTCCACAAGGTGGTGGAATGGACTTCCGCTGACAGTCTGTAAGGTCCAATCAATGGTTGTCTTCAACGCAAACTGAAGAATCAAAACTTCATGTAGTCACTAACACTTGAATACTCATGGAAAAATAAGAAACTAAACTAAAACACATTTACTTTCTTCTCATCTTCGTTCCAATCTTGCCAGGTCTTTAACTTGATGCTATTCTTCACACTCACCAATCTATTGTAACATGAGAATGTTTTTCTTTTCGTTACTTCACTTTCTGAAGTAACTCTGCTCAAGAGCCTTTCTTGAAAGGTCCTCCGTTTTGTTACATCTCAGGTGCATGATAAACAAGAAACGTTACCTTTAGCTGTATTGCCTTTCAAGGGCCGAATCGACAGATACTAACACAGAATCATGCATAGACTACTCAGGTTGAGAAGAAAGCAGAGAGCTCAGGGATTCTGCCTGAAGATTCCCTCCCTTTGGTACGTTCTTCCCTCACCATTACTCTCCTCTTGAATTGGTGAAACTTTAAGGCAGACGAGAGGGAATGAAAAAAATCAAAATACATTGGAAGAGCTATTGAACTAAAACATCTGACTGCCTTGTTCCATTTTTTTAGCTAGACTTCTACGTATTAGTCCTCGTGGCGCAACGGTAGCGCGTCTGACTCCAGATCAGAAGGTTATGTGTTCAAATCACGTCGGGGTCAAAAGCTTCTTTATAGCAACATGAAAATGGGGCCGCAGCTTCAGCATGCAGGTCTCTTTGGCCTCGTTCTGATTTTGAGAAATAACAACGCTTTGTATCACTTCATTTAAAAACGATGTAAGAGTCACGGTCATCTGTGCAGCTGTGAGTAAGGTGTCAATGTAACCAGAACATATTAAAGCACAGTGTTTTTGAAGGTGTTGACTCCTATATCGTTCTGTATTGCATGAGTTATCTCTGAAGGTAAAAAGCAGGAGCAATCTGTAAAACATGAGCTTTGGTTGCCATCAATAAGCGTGAGTGGCAAAGTACCACGTTTTGTGAATAACATCAGGTATCCATGTATAATGAGATGCGTTGGCCGGGAATCGAACCCGGGTCAACTGCTTGGAAGGCAGCTATGCTCACCACTATACCACCAACGCCTACATATGTCTCTTTACCTTGCATCTTGGCCATTGCAGTCTCCCATAACTGGATCGCTTCTCACATGCATAAAAGCACTTATCAAGCCACTACAGCACCTGGCTGCCTTTAAGCCTCTATTATTGCTTTATTCGTGCCACCATCCCTTCAAGATGCCGACAAGACATGCAACAAGAATCTTCTCTGTCAGTCCACAAGGTGGTGGAATGGACTTCCGCTGACAGTCTGTAAGGTCCAATCAATGGTTGTCTTCAACGCAAACTGAAGAATCAAAACTTCATGTAGTCACTAACACTTGAATACTCATGGAAAAATAAGAAACTAAACTAAAACACATTTACTTTCTTCTCATCTTCGTTCCAATCTTGCCAGGTCTTTAACTTGATGCTATTCTTCACACTCACCAATCTATTGTAACATGAGAATGTTTTTCTTTTCGTTACTTCACTTTCTGAAGTAACTCTGCTCAAGAGCCTTTCTTGAAAGGTCCTCCGTTTTGTTACATCTCAGGTGCATGATAAACAAGAAACGTTACCTTTAGCTGTATTGCCTTTCAAGGGCCGAATCGACAGATACTAACACAGAATCATGCATAGACTACTCAGGTTATGAAGAAAGCAGAGAGCTCAGGGATTCTGCCTGAAGATTCCCTCCCTTTGGTACGTTCTTCCCTCACCATTACTCTCTTCTTGAATTGGTGAAACTTTTAGGCAGACGAGAGGGAATGAAAAAAATCAAAATACATTGGAAGAGCTATTGAACTAAAACATCTGACTGCCTTGTTCCATTTTTTTAGCTAGACTTCTACGTATTAGACCTCGTGGCGCAACGGTAGCGCGTCTGACTCCAGATCAGAAGGTTACGTGTTCAAATCACGTCGGGGTCAAAAGCTTCTTTATAGCAACATGAAAATGGGGCCGCAGCTTCAGCATGCAGGTCTCTTTGGCCTCATTCTGATTTTGAGAAATAACAACGCTTTGTATCACTTCATTTAAAAACGATGTAAGAGTCACGGTCATCTGTGCAGCTGTGAGTAAGGTGTCAATGTAACCAGAACATATTAAAGCACAGTGTTTTTGAAGGTGTTGACTCCTATATCGTTCTGTATTGCATGAGTTATCTCTGAAGGTAAAAAGCAGGAGCAATCTGTAAAACATGAGCTTTGGTTGCCATCAATAAACGTGAGTGGCAAAGTACCACGTTTTGTGAATAACATCAGGTATCCATGTATAATGAGATGCGTTGGCCGGGAATCGAACCCGGGTCAACTGCTTGGAAGGCAGCTATGCTCACCACTATACCACCAACGCCTACATATGTCTCTTTACCTTGCATCTTGGCCATTGCAGTCTCCCATAACTGGATCGCTTCTCACATGCGTAAAAGCACTTATCAAGCCACTACAGCACCTGGCTGCCTTTAAACCTCTATTATTGCTTTATTCGTGCCACCATCCCTTCAAGATGCCGACAAGACATGCAACAAGAATCTTCTCTGTCAGTCCACAAGGTGGTGGAATGGACTTCCGCTGACAGTCCGTAAGGTCCAATCAATGGTTGTCTTCAACGCAAACTGAAGAATCAAAACTTCATGTAGTCACTAACACTTGAATACTCATGGAAAAATAAGAAACTAAACTAAAACACATTTACTTTCTTCTCATCTTCGTTCCAATCTTGCCAGGTCTTTAACTTGATGCTATTCTTCACACTCACCAATCTATTGTAACATGAGAATGTTTTTCTTTTCGTTACTTCACTTTCTGAAGTAACTCTGCTCAAGAGCCTTTCTTGAAAGGTCCTCCGTTTTGTTACATCTCAGGTGCATGATAAACAAGAAACGTTACCTTTAGCTGTATTGCCTTTCAAGGGCCGAATCGACCGATACTAACACAGAATCATGCATAGACTACTCAGGTTGAGAAGAAAGCAGAGAGCTCAGGGATTCTGCCTGAAGATTCCCTCCCTTTGGTACGTTCTTCCCTCACCATTACTCTCCTCTTGAATTGGTGAAACTTTAAGGCAGACGAGAGGGAATGAAAAAAATCAAAATACATTGGAAGAGCTATTGAACTAAAACATCTGACTGCCTTGTTCCATTTTTTTAGCTAGACTTCTACGTATTAGACCTCGTGGAGCAACGGTAGCGCGTCTGACTCCCGATCAGAAGGTTACGTGTTCAAATCACGTCGGGGTCAAAAGCTTCTTTATAGCAACATGAAAATGGGGCCGCAGCTTCAGCATGCAGGTCTCTTTGGCCTCATTCTGATTTTGAGAAATAACAACGCTTTGTATCACTTCATTTAAAAACGATGTAAGAGTCACGGTCATCTGTGCAGCTGTGAGTAAGGTGTCAATGTAACCAGAACATATTAAAGCACAGTGTTTTTGAAGGTGTTGACTCCTATATCGTTCTGTATTGCATGAGTTATCTCTGAAGGTAAAAAGCAGGAGCAATCTGTAAAACATGAGCTTTGGTTGCCATCAATAAACGTGAGTGGCAAAGTACCACGTTTTGTGAATAACATCAGGTATCCATGTATAATGAGATGCGTTGGCCGGGAATTGAACCCGGGTCAACTGCTTGGAAGGCAGCTATGCTCACCACTATACCACCAAAGCCTACATATGTCTCTTTACCTTGCATCTTGGCCATTGCAGTCTCCCATAACTGGATCGCTTCTCACATGCATAAAAGCACTTATCAAGCCACTACAGCACCTGGCTGCCTTTAAGCCTCTATTATTGCTTTATTCGTGCCACCATCCCTTCAAGATGCCGACAAGACATGCAACAAGAATCTTCTCTGTCAGTCCACAAGGTGGTGGAATGGACTTCCGCTGACAGTCCGTAAGGTCCAATCAATGGTTGTCTTCAACGCAAACTGAAGAATCAAAACTTCATGTAGTCACTAAGACTTGAATACTCATGGAAAAATAAGAAACTAAACTAAAACACATTTACTTTCTTCTCATCTTCGTTCCAATCTTGCCAGGTCTTTAACTTGATGCTATTCTTCACACTCACCAATCTATTGTAACATGAGAATGTTTTTCTTTTCGTTACTTCACTTTCTGAAGTAACTCTGCTCAAGAGCCTTTCTTGAAAGGTCCTCCGTTTTGTTACATCTCAGGTGCATGATAAACAAGAAACGTTACCTTTAGCTGTATTGCCTTTCAAGGGCCGAATCGACAGATACTAACACAGAATCATGCATAGACTACTCAGGTTGAGAAGAAAGCAGAGAGCTCAGGGATTCTGCCTGAAGATTCCTTCCCTTTGGTACGTTCTTCCCTCACCATTACTCTCCTCTTGAATTGGTGAAACTTTAAGGCTGACGAGAGGGAATGAAAAAAATCAAAATACATTGGAAGAGCTATTGAACTAAAACATCTGACTGCCTTGTTCCATTTTTTTAGCTAGACTTCTACGTATTAGACCTCGTGGAGCAACGGTAGCGCGTCTGACTCCCGATCAGAAGGTTACGTGTTCAAATCACGTCGGGGTCAAAAGCTTCTTTATAGCAACATGAAAATGGGGCCGCAGCTTCAGCATGCAGGTCTCTTTGGCCTCATTCTGATTTTGAGAAATAACAACGCTTTGTATCACTTCATTTAAAAACGATGTAAGAGTCACGGTCATCTGTGCAGCTGTGAGTAAGGTGTCAATGTAACCAGAACATATTAAAGCACAGTGTTTTTGAAGGTGTTGACTCCTATATCGTTCTGTATTGCATGAGTTATCTCTGAAGGTAAAAAGCAGGAGCAATCTGTAAAACATGAGCTTTGGTTGCCATCAATAAACGTGAGTGGCAAAGTACCACGTTTTGTGAATAACATCAGGTATCCATGTATAATGAGATGCGTTGGCCGGGAATTGAACCCGGGTCAACTGCTTGGAAGGCAGCTATGCTCACCACTATACCACCAACGCCTACATATGTCTCTTTACCTTGCATCTTGGCCATTGCAGTCTCCCATAACTGGATCGCTTCTCACATGCATAAAAGCACTTATCAAGCCACTACAGCACCTGGCTGCCTTTAAGCCTCTATTATTGCTTTATTCGTGCCACCATCCCTTCAAGATGCCGACAAGACATGCAACAAGAATCTTCTCTGTCAGTCCACAAGGTGGTGGAATGGACTTCCGCTGACAGTCCGTAAGGTCCAATCAATGGTTGTCTTCAACGCAAACTGAAGAATCAAAACTTCATGTAGTCACTAAGACTTGAATACTCATGGAAAAATAAGAAACTAAACTAAAACACATTTACTTTCTTCTCATCTTCGTTCCAATCTTGCCAGGTCTTTAACTTGATGCTATTCTTCACACTCACCAATCTATTGTAACATGAGAATGTTTTTCTTTTCGTTACTTCACTTTCTGAAGTAACTCTGCTCAAGAGCCTTTCTTGAAAGGTCCTCCGTTTTGTTACATCTCAGGTGCATGATAAACAAGAAACGTTACCTTTAGCTGTATTGCCTTTCAAGGGCCGAATCGACAGATACTAACACAGAATCATGCATAGACTACTCAGGTTATGAAGAAAGCAGAGAGCTCAGGGATTCTGCCTGAAGATTCCTTCCCTTTGGTACGTTCTTCCCTCACCATTACTCTCCTCTTGAATTGGTGAAACTTTAAGGCTGACGAGAGGGAATGAAAAAAATCAAAATACATTGGAAGAGCTATTGAACTAAAACATCTGACTGCCTTGTTCCATTTTTTTAGCTAGACTTCTACGTATTAGACCTCGTGGAGCAACGGTAGCGCGTCTGACTCCCGATCAGAAGGTTACGTGTTCAAATCACGTCGGGGTCAAAAGCTTCTTTATAGCAACATGAAAATGGGGCCGCAGCTTCAGCATGCAGGTCTCTTTGGCCTCATTCTGATTTTGAGAAATAACAACGCTTTGTATCACTTCATTTAAAAACGATGTAAGAGTCACGGTCATCTGTGCAGCTGTGAGTAAGGTGTCAATGTAACCAGAACATATTAAAGCACAGTGTTTTTGAAGGTGTTGACTCCTATATCGTTCTGTATTGCATGAGTTATCTCTGAAGGTAAAAAGCAGGAGCAATCTGTAAAACATGAGCTTTGGTTGCCATCAATAAACGTGAGTGGCAAAGTACCACGTTTTGTGAATAACATCAGGTATCCATGTATAATGAGATGCGTTGGCCGGGAATTGAACCCGGGTCAACTGCTTGGAAGGCAGCTATGCTCACCACTATACCACCAACGCCTACATATGTCTCTTTACCTTGCATCTTGGCCATTGCAGTCTCCCATAACTGGATCGCTTCTCACATGCATAAAAGCACTTATCAAGCCACTACAGCACCTGGCTGCCTTTAAGCCTCTATTATTGCTTTATTCGTGCCACCATCCCTTCAAGATGCCGACAAGACATGCAACAAGAATCTTCTCTGTCAGTCCACAAGGTGGTGGAATGGACTTCCGCTGACAGTCCGTAAGGTCCAATCAATGGTTGTCTTCAACGCAAACTGAAGAATCAAAACTTCATGTAGTCACTAAGACTTGAATACTCATGGAAAAATAAGAAACTAAACTAAAACACATTTACTTTCTTCTCATCTTCGTTCCAATCTTGCCAGGTCTTTAACTTGATGCTATTCTTCACACTCACCAATCTATTGTAACATGAGAATGTTTTTCTTTTCGTTACTTCACTTTCTGAAGTAACTCTGCTCAAGAGCCTTTCTTGAAAGGTCCTCCGTTTTGTTACATCTCAGGTGCATGATAAACAAGAAACGTTACCTTTAGCTGTATTGCCTTTCAAGGGCCGAATCGACAGATACTAACACAGAATCATGCATAGACTACTCAGGTTATGAAGAAAGCAGAGAGCTCAGGGATTCTGCCTGAAGATTCCCTCCCTTTGGTACGTTCTTCCCTCACCATTACTCTCCTCTTGAATTGGTGAAACTTTTAGGCAGACGAGAGGGAATGAAAAAAATCAAAATACATTGGAAGAGCTATTGAACTAAAACATCTGACTGCCTTGTTCCATTTTTTTAGCTAGACTTCTACGTATTAGACCTCGTGGCGCAACGGTAGCGCGTCTGACTCCAGATCAGAAGGTTACGTGTTCAAATCACGTCGGGGTCAAAAGCTTCTTTATAGCAACATGAAAATGGGGCCGCAGCTTCAGCATGCAGGTCTCTTTGGCCTCATTCTGATTTTGAGAAATAACAACGCTTTGTATCACTTCATTTAAAAACGATGTAAGAGTCACGGTCATCTGTGCAGCTGTGAGTAAGGTGTCAATGTAACCAGAACATATTAAAGCACAGTGTTTTTGAAGGTGTTGACTCCTATATCGTTCTGTATTGCATGAGTTATCTCTGAAGGTAAAAAGCAGGAGCAATCTGTAAAACATGAGCTTTGGTTGCCATCAATAAACGTGAGTGGCAAAGTACCACGTTTTGTGAATAACATCAGGTATCCATGTATAATGAGATGCGTTGGCCGGGAATCGAACCCGGGTCAACTGCTTGGAAGGCAGCTATGCTCACCACTATACCACCAACGCCTACATATGTCTCTTTACCTTGCATCTTGGCCATTGCAGTCTCCCATAACTGGATCGCTTCTCACATGCGTAAAAGCACTTATCAAGCCACTACAGCACCTGGCTGCCTTTAAGCCTCTATTATTGCTTTATTCGTGCCACCATCCCTTCAAGATGCCGACAAGACATGCAACAAGAATCTTCTCTGTCAGTCCACAAGGTGGTGGAATGGACTTCCGCTGACAGTCCGTAAGGTCCAATCAATGGTTGTCTTCAACGCAAACTGAAGAATCAAAACTTCATGTAGTCACTAAGACTTGAATACTCATGGAAAAATAAGAAACTAAACTAAAACACATTTACTTTCTTCTCATCTTCGTTCCAATCTTGCCAGGTCTTTAACTTGATGCTATTCTTCACACTCACCAATCTATTGTAACATGAGAATGTTTTTCTTTTCGTTACTTCACTTTCTGAAGTAACTCTGCTCAAGAGCCTTTCTTGAAAGGTCCTCCGTTTTGTTACATCTCAGGTGCATGATAAACAAGAAACGTTACCTTTAGCTGTATTGCCTTTCAAGGGCCGAATCGACAGATACTAACACAGAATCATGCATAGACTACTCAGGTTATGAAGAAAGCAGAGAGCTCAGGGATTCTGCCTGAAGATTCCCTCCCTTTGGTACGTTCTTCCCTCACCATTACTCTCCTCTTGAATTGGTGAAACTTTTAGGCAGACGAGAGGGAATGAAAAAAATCAAAATACATTGGAAGAGCTATTGAACTAAAACATCTGACTGCCTTGTTCCATTTTTTTAGCTAGACTTCTACGTATTAGACCTCGTGGCGCAACGGTAGCGCGTCTGACTCCAGATCAGAAGGTTACGTGTTCAAATCACGTCGGGGTCAAAAGCTTCTTTATAGCAACATGAAAATGGGGCCGCAGCTTCATCATGCAGGTCTCTTTGGCCTCATTCTGATTTTGAGAAATAACAACGCTTTGTATCACTTCATTTAAAAACGATGTAAGAGTCACGGTCATCTGTGCAGCTGTGAGTAAGGTGTCAATGTAACCAGAACATATTAAAGCACAGTGTTTTTGAAGGTGTTGACTCCTATATCGTTCTGTATTGCATGAGTTATCTCTGAAGGTAAAAAGCAGGAGCAATCTGTAAAACATGAGCTTTGGTTGCCATCAATAAACGTGAGTGGCAAAGTACCACGTTTTGTGAATAACATCAGGTATCCATGTATAATGAGATGCGTTGGCCGGGAATCGAACCCGGGTCAACTGCTTGGAAGGCAGCTATGCTCACCACTATACCACCAACGCCTACATATGTCTCTTTACCTTGCATCTTGGCCATTGCAGTCTCCCATAACTGGATCGCTTCTCACATGCATAAAAGCACTTATCAAGCCACTACAGCACCTGGCTGCCTTTAAGCCTCTATTATTGCTTTATTCGTGCCACCATCCCTTCAAGATGCCGACAAGACATGCAACAAGAATCTTCTCTGTCAGTCCACAAGGTGGTGGAATGGACTTCCGCTGACAGTCCGTAAGGTCCAATCAATGGTTGTCTTCAACGCAAACTGAAGAATCAAAACTTCATGTAGTCACTAAGACTTGAATACTCATGGAAAAATAAGAAACTAAACTAAAACACATTTACTTTCTTCTCATCTTCGTTCCAATCTTGCCAGGTCTTTAACTTGATGCTATTCTTCACACTCACCAATCTATTGTAACATGAGAATGTTTTTCTTTTCGTTACTTCACTTTCTGAAGTAACTCTGCTCAAGAGCCTTTCTTGAAAGGTCCTCCGTTTTGTTACATCTCAGGTGCATGATAAACAAGAAACGTTACCTTTAGCTGTATTGCCTTTCAAGGGCCGAATCGACAGATACTAACACAGAATCATGCATAGACTACTCAGGTTATGAAGAAAGCAGAGAGCTCAGGGATTCTGCCTGAAGATTCCCTCCCTTTGGTACGTTCTTCCCTCACCATTACTCTCCTCTTGAATTGGTGAAACTTTTAGGCAGACGAGAGGGAATGAAAAAAATCAAAATACATTGGAAGAGCTATTGAACTAAAACATCTGACTGCCTTGTTCCATTTTTTTAGCTAGACTTCTACGTATTAGACCTCGTGGCGCAACGGTAGCGCGTCTGACTCCAGATCAGAAGGTTACGTGTTCAAATCACGTCGGGGTCAAAAGCTTCTTTATAGCAACATGAAAATGGGGCCGCAGCTTCAGCATGCAGGTCTCTTTGGCCTCATTCTGATTTTGAGAAATAACAACGCTTTGTATCACTTCATTTAAAAACGATGTAAGAGTCACGGTCATCTGTGCAGCTGTGAGTAAGGTGTCAATGTAACCAGAACATATTAAAGCACAGTGTTTTTGAAGGTGTTGACTCCTATATCGTTCTGTATTGCATGAGTTATCTCTGAAGGTAAAAAGCAGGAGCAATCTGTAAAACATGAGCTTTGGTTGCCATCAATAAACGTGAGTGGCAAAGTACCACGTTTTGTGAATAACATCAGGTATCCATGTATAATGAGATGCGTTGGCCGGGAATCGAACCCGGGTCAACTGCTTGGAAGGCAGCTATGCTCACCACTATACCACCAACGCCTACATATGTCTCTTTACCTTGCATCTTGGCCATTGCAGTCTCCCATAACTGGATCGCTTCTCACATGCATAAAAGCACTTATCAAGCCACTACAGCACCTGGCTGCCTTTAAGCCTCTATTATTGCTTTATTCGTGCCACCATCCCTTCAAGATGCCGACAAGACATGCAACAAGAATCTTCTCTGTCAGTCCACAAGGTGGTGGAATGGACTTCCGCTGACAGTCCGTAAGGTCCAATCAATGGTTGTCTTCAACGCAAACTGAAGAATCAAAACTTCATGTAGTCACTAAGACTTGAATACTCATGGAAAAATAAGAAACTAAACTAAAACACATTTACTTTCTTCTCATCTTCGTTCCAATCTTGCCAGGTCTTTAACTTGATGCTATTCTTCACACTCACCAATCTATTGTAACATGAGAATGTTTTTCTTTTCGTTACTTCACTTTCTGAAGTAACTCTGCTCAAGAGCCTTTCTTGAAAGGTCCTCCGTTTTGTTACATCTCAGGTGCATGATAAACAAGAAACGTTACCTTTAGCTGTATTGCCTTTCAAGGGCCGAATCGACAGATACTAACACAGAATCATGCATAGACTACTCAGGTTATGAAGAAAGCAGAGAGCTCAGGGATTCTGCCTGAAGATTCCCTCCCTTTGGTACGTTCTTCCCTCACCATTACTCTCCTCTTGAATTGGTGAAACTTTTAGGCAGACGAGAGGGAATGAAAAAAATCAAAATACATTGGAAGAGCTATTGAACTAAAACATCTGACTGCCTTGTTCCATTTTTTTAGCTAGACTTCTACGTATTAGACCTC
This sequence comes from Brachyhypopomus gauderio, assembly GCF_052324685.1. Classification (NCBI taxonomy): domain Eukaryota; kingdom Metazoa; phylum Chordata; class Actinopteri; order Gymnotiformes; family Hypopomidae; genus Brachyhypopomus; species Brachyhypopomus gauderio. The sequence continues at coordinate 780,627 of NW_027506913.1, read as the reverse complement.
GTGGAGCAACGGTAGCGCGTCTGACTCCCGATCAGAAGGTTACGTGTTCAAATCACGTCGGGGTCAAAAGCTTCTTTATAGCAACATGAAAATGGGGCCGCAGCTTCAGCATGCAGGTCTCTTTGGCCTCATTCTGATTTTGAGAAATAACAACGCTTTGTATCACTTCATTTAAAAACGATGTAAGAGTCACGGTCATCTGTGCAGCTGTGAGTAAGGTGTCAATGTAACCAGAACATATTAAAGCACAGTGTTTTTGAAGGTGTTGACTCCTATATCGTTCTGTATTGCATGAGTTATCTCTGAAGGTAAAAAGCAGGAGCAATCTGTAAAACATGAGCTTTGGTTGCCATCAATAAACGTGAGTGGCAAAGTACCACGTTTTGTGAATAACATCAGGTATCCATGTATAATGAGATGCGTTGGCCGGGAATCGAACCCGGGTCAACTGCTTGGAAGGCAGCTATGCTCACCACTATACCACCAACGCCTACATATGTCTCTTTACCTTGCATCTTGGCCATTGCAGTCTCCCATAACTGGATCGCTTCTCACATGCGTAAAAGCACTTATCAAGCCACTACAGCACCTGGCTGCCTTTAAGCCTCTATTATTGCTTTATTCGTGCCACCATCCCTTCAAGATGCCGACAAGACATGCAACAAGAATCTTCTCTGTCAGTCCACAAGGTGGTGGAATGGACTTCCGCTGACAGTCCGTAAGGTCCAATCAATGGTTGTCTTCAACGCAAACTGAAGAATCAAAACTTCATGTAGTCACTAACACTTGAATACTCATGGAAAAATAAGAAACTAAACTAAAACACATTTACTTTCTTCTCATCTTCGTTCCAATCTTGCCAGGTCTTTAACTTGATGCTATTCTTCACACTCACCAATCTATTGTAACATGAGAATGTTTTTCTTTTCGTTACTTCACTTTCTGAAGTAACTCTGCTCAAGAGCCTTTCTTGAAAGGTCCTCCGTTTTGTTACATCTCAGGTGCATGATAAACAAGAAACGTTACCTTTAGCTGTATTGCCTTTCAAGGGCCGAATCGACAGATACTAACACAGAATCATGCATAGACTACTCAGGTTGAGAAGAAAGCAGAGAGCTCAGGGATTCTGCCTGAAGATTCCCTCCCTTTGGTACGTTCTTCCCTCACCATTACTCTCCTCTTGAATTGGTGAAACTTTAAGGCAGACGAGAGGGAATGAAAAAAATCAAAATACATTGGAAGAGCTATTGAACTAAAACATCTGACTGCCTTGTTCCATTTTTTTAGCTAGACTTCTACGTATTAGACCTCGTGGCGCAACGGTAGCGCGTCTGACTCCAGATCAGAAGGTTACGTGTTCAAATCACGTCGGGGTCAAAAGCTTCTTTATAGCAACATGAAAATGGGGCCGCAGCTTCAGCATGCAGGTCTCTTTGGCCTCATTCTGATTTTGAGAAATAACAACGCTTTGTATCACTTCATTTAAAAACGATGTAAGAGTCACGGTCATCTGTGCAGCTGTGAGTAAGGTGTCAATGTAACCAGAACATATTAAAGCACAGTGTTTTTGAAGGTGTTGACTCCTATATCGTTCTGTATTGCATGAGTTATCTCTGAAGGTAAAAAGCAGGAGCAATCTGTAAAACATGAGCTTTGGTTGCCATCAATAAACGTGAGTGGCAAAGTACCACGTTTTGTGAATAACATCAGGTATCCATGTATAATGAGATGCGTTGGCCGGGAATCGAACCCGGGTCAACTGCTTGGAAGGCAGCTATGCTCACCACTATACCACCAACGCCTACATATGTCTCTTTACCTTGCATCTTGGCCATTGCAGTCTCCCATAACTGGATCGCTTCTCACATGCATAAAAGCACTTATCAAGCCACTACAGCACCTGGCTGCCTTTAAGCCTCTATTATTGCTTTATTCGTGCCACCATCCCTTCAAGATGCCGACAAGACATGCAACAAGAATCTTCTCTGTCAGTCCACAAGGTGGTGGAATGGACTTCCGCTGACAGTCCGTAAGGTCCAATCAATGGTTGTCTTCAACGCAAACTGAAGAATCAAAACTTCATGTAGTCACTAAGACTTGAATACTCATGGAAAAATAAGAAACTAAACTAAAACACATTTACTTTCTTCTCATCTTCGTTCCAATCTTGCCAGGTCTTTAACTTGATGCTATTCTTCACACTCACCAATCTATTGTAACATGAGAATGTTTTTCTTTTCGTTACTTCACTTTCTGAAGTAACTCTGCTCAAGAGCCTTTCTTGAAAGGTCCTCCGTTTTGTTACATCTCAGGTGCATGATAAACAAGAAACGTTACCTTTAGCTGTATTGCCTTTCAAGGGCCGAATCGACAGATACTAACACAGAATCATGCATAGACTACTCAGGTTGAGAAGAAAGCAGAGAGCTCAGGGATTCTGCCTGAAGATTCCCTCCCTTTGGTACGTTCTTCCCTCACCATTACTCTCCTCTTGAATTGGTGAAACTTTAAGGCAGACGAGAGGGAATGAAAAAAATCAAAATACATTGGAAGAGCTATTGAACTAAAACATCTGACTGCCTTGTTCCATTTTTTTAGCTAGACTTCTACGTATTAGACCTCGTGGCGCAACGGTAGCGCGTCTGACTCCAGATCAGAAGGTTACGTGTTCAAATCATGTCGGGGTCAAAAGCTTCTTTATAGCAACATGAAAATGGGGCCGCAGCTTCAGCATGCAGGTCTCTTTGGCCTCATTCTGATTTTGAGAAATAACAACGCTTTGTATCACTTCATTTAAAAACGATGTAAGAGTCACGGTCATCTGTGCAGCTGTGAGTAAGGTGTCAATGTAACCAGAACATATTAAAGCACAGTGTTTTTGAAGGTGTTGACTCCTATATCGTTCTGTATTGCATGAGTTATCTCTGAAGGTAAAAAGCAGGAGCAATCTGTAAAACATGAGCTTTGGTTGCCATCAATAAACGTGAGTGGCAAAGTACCACGTTTTGTGAATAACATCAGGTATCCATGTATAATGAGATGCGTTGGCCGGGAATCGAACCCGGGTCAACTGCTTGGAAGGCAGCTATGCTCACCACTATACCACCAACGCCTACATATGTCTCTTTACCTTGCATCTTGGCCATTGCAGTCTCCCATAACTGGATCGCTTCTCACATGCATAAAAGCACTTATCAAGCCACTACAGCACCTGGCTGCCTTTAAGCCTCTATTATTGCTTTATTCGTGCCACCATCCCTTCAAGATGCCGACAAGACATGCAACAAGAATCTTCTCTGTCAGTCCACAAGGTGGTGGAATGGACTTCCGCTGACAGTCCGTAAGGTCCAATCAATGGTTGTCTTCAACGCAAACTGAAGAATCAAAACTTCATGTAGTCACTAAGACTTGAATACTCATGGAAAAATAAGAAACTAAACTAAAACACATTTACTTTCTTCTCATCTTCGTTCCAATCTTGCCAGGTCTTTAACTTGATGCTATTCTTCACACTCACCAATCTATTGTAACATGAGAATGTTTTTCTTTTCGTTACTTCACTTTCTGAAGTAACTCTGCTCAAGAGCCTTTCTTGAAAGGTCCTCCGTTTTGTTACATCTCAGGTGCATGATAAACAAGAAACGTTACCTTTAGCTGTATTGCCTTTCAAGGGCCGAATCGACAGATACTAACACAGAATCATGCATAGACTACTCAGGTTATGAAGAAAGCAGAGAGCTCAGGGATTCTGCCTGAAGATTCCCTCCCTTTGGTACGTTCTTCCCTCACCATTACTCTCCTCTTGAATTGGTGAAACTTTTAGGCAGACGAGAGGGAATGAAAAAAATCAAAATACATTGGAAGAGCTATTGAACTAAAACATCTGACTGCCTTGTTCCATTTTTTTAGCTAGACTTTTACGTATTAGACCTCGTGGCGCAACGGTAGCGCGTCTGACTCCAGATCAGAAGGTTACGTGTTCAAATCACGTCGGGGTCAAAAGCTTCTTTATAGCAACATGAAAATGGGGCCGCAGCTTCAGCATGCAGGTCTCTTTGGCCTCATTCTGATTTTGAGAAATAACAACGCTTTGTATCACTTCATTTAAAAACGATGTAAGAGTCACGGTCATCTGTGCAGCTGTGAGTAAGGTGTCAATGTAACCAGAACATATTAAAGCACAGTGTTTTTGAAGGTGTTGACTCCTATATCGTTCTGTATTGCATGAGTTATCTCTGAAGGTAAAAAGCAGGAGCAATCTGTAAAACATGAGCTTTGGTTGCCATCAATAAACGTGAGTGGCAAAGTACCACGTTTTGTGAATAACATCAGGTATCCATGTATAATGAGATGCGTTGGCCGGGAATCGAACCCGGGTCAACTGCTTGGAAGGCAGCTATGCTCACCACTATACCACCAACGCCTACATATGTCTCTTTACCTTGCATCTTGGCCATTGCAGTCTCCCATAACTGGATCGCTTCTCACATGCATAAAAGCACTTATCAAGCCACTACAGCACCTGGCTGCCTTTAAGCCTCTATTATTGCTTTATTCGTGCCACCATCCCTTCAAGATGCCGACAAGACATGCAACAAGAATCTTCTCTGTCAGTCCACAAGGTGATGGAATGGACTTCCGCTGACAGTCCGTAAGGTCCAATCAATGGTTGTCTTCAACGCAAACTGAAGAATCAAAACTTCATGTAGTCACTAAGACTTGAATACTCATGGAAAAATAAGAAACTAAACTAAAACACATTTACTTTCTTCTCATCTTCGTTCCAATCTTGCCAGGTCTTTAACTTGATGCTATTCTTCACACTCACCAATCTATTGTAACATGAGAATGTTTTTCTTTTCGTTACTTCACTTTCTGAAGTAACTCTGCTCAAGAGCCTTTCTTGAAAGGTCCTCCGTTTTGTTACATCTCAGGTGCATGATAAACAAGAAACGTTACCTTTAGCTGTATTGCCTTTCAAGGGCCGAATCGACAGATACTAACACAGAATCATGCATAGACTACTCAGGTTGAGAAGAAAGCAGAGAGCTCAGGGATTCTGCCTGAAGATTCCCTCCCTTTGGTACGTTCTTCCCTCACCATTACTCTCCTCTTGAATTGGTGAAACTTTAAGGCAGACGAGAGGGAATGAAAAAAATCAAAACACATTGGAAGAGCTATTAAACTAAAACATCTGACTGCCTTGTTCCATTTTTTTAGCTAGACTTCTACGTATTAGACCTCGTGGCGCAACGGTAGCGCGTCTGACTCCAGATCAGAAGGTTACGTGTTCAAATCACGTCGGGGTCAAAAGCTTCTTTATAGCAACATGAAAATGGGGCCGCAGCTTCAGCATGCAGGTCTCTTTGGCCTCGTTCTGATTTTGAGAAATAACAACGCTTTGTATCACTTCATTTAAAAACGATGTAAGAGTCACGGTCATCTGTGCAGCTGTGAGTAAGGCAGTGGTCCCCAAACTACGGCCCGCGGGCCGGATACGGCCCGTCTCCACGTTTGACCCGGCCCCCGGAACATTTGACCTGGCCCCCGGAACACCCCCTCCCCCCTACCCCCAGGGAAAAAAATACTGCTCCTTGTGAAAGAGAACGTAATGGCGAAAAGGTTAGGTAAGAGAAAAATTGATTCTGAATGTAGGGTATTTAACCTGCAGTGGACAAACGATTATTTTTTTGTTCAATGCAAAGAAAAGGCTGTTTGTCTCATCTGTAAAGAGGCGCTTGCGGTATTCAAAGAATACAATCTACGACGGCACTATGAATCCCGTCACAAAGACCAGTATGATAGTTTGCAAGGCCAAATGCGGGCAGACAAACTGTTAAAGTTAAAAAGTGGACTGTTAGCTCAGCAGAATACATTTGTACGCCAAGCTCAGCTGAACCAGTCATCCGTTCGGGCCAGCTTTCGGGTTGCTCAAATTATAGCAAGCAGCGGTAAACCTTTCACGGATGGAGAGTTTGTTAAGAAATGTTTGAATGCTGTCGCGGAGGAAGTGTGTCCCGAGAAGAAAGATGTCTTCAATGCAGTGAGTCTGTCAGCGAGTACAATCACCAGACGCATCGAAGAAATCGGGGGTAATGTGTATGTACAGCTGCAGCAGAAGACAAAAGAATTTGACTTTTTTTCATTAGCATTGGATGAGAGCACGGATGTGCAGGACACAGCGCAGCTGGTAATTTTCATTCGTGGAGTTAACGCAAACTTTGAGATGAGCGAGGAGTTGGCAGCCCTCCAAAGTCTCAAAGGGACTACAACGGGGGAGGATATTTTCGGCAAAGTATGCCAAACCATGGAAGACTTGGACCTGGACTGGTCAAAGCTTGCCAGCATTACGACTGACGGGGCTCCTAGTATGGTGGGCGCGTCTCGGGGTCTAACAGGACGCGTGAAGCGGGAGATGGAAGAGCGGGGTCTCACCGCCCCGCTACAAGTCCACTGTTTAATTCACCAGCAGGCACTGTGCTGCAAAGTGTTGAAGTGGGATTCTGTCATGAAGGTTGTGGTGTCATGCATAAACTTAATCAGAGCAAAGGGACTTAAACACAGGGAGTTCCAACAATTCCTGTCTGAGCTGGAGTCTGCACACGGCGACGTGCTGTATTACACAGAGGTCCGATGGCTGAGCCGGGGCAGAGTTTTGAGGCGTTTTTACGAGCTGCTACCTGAAATTAACGCATTTCTTCATTCAAAAGACAAAACGGTCCCAGAGCTGATGGACCCAGAGTGGAAATGGCACCTGGCATTTTTAACAGACGTGACAGAAATTCTGAACAGCCTTAACTTGCAGCTACAAGGCCAGGGGAAACTCATTTGCGACATGTATTCCCACATAAAAGCATTTGAGGTGAAACTAGCGCTGCTTTTGGAGCAAGTGAAAAAGCACAACTTCGTCCATCTCCCTGCTACCCAAAACCTCTCTGCAGAGAACCCAGCGGTCCCGTTCCCAACTGAAAAGTGCGTGGAAGCACTGGAAATGCTCAAGGCGGAGTTCGGTGTGCGATTCCGTGAACTACATGTTCATGCAAAAGAAATCCGTCTTTTCCAGAACCCCTTTGTTGCCGACATCGATGAAGCCCAGCCTTCTTATCAGTTTGAGTTGGTCGAGTTACAGAACTGTGATGTTCTGAAAGACATGTTCAAGCCCAACAGTCTTATTGACTTCTATGCCGCACTCCCAAACGACACGTACCCTAACATAAAAAAACACGCAATGAAGATGTCCACACTTTTTGGAAGCACGTATATCTGCGAACAAACATTTTCGCACATGAAACTCCTGAAAACTTCGCTGAGATCAAGATTGACAGATGAACATCTGCATCAGTGTTTGAGACTGGCTGTGACTAGAATGGAACCTGACATTCAACTTCTCACCAGCCAAATGCAGGCCCACAGTTCACACTGATGAACATACATAGGTAAGCTCACTTTTCTGACTTGAATGAGTCATTCTGAGTATAAACAAATATGATCATAAAATCTACTGGGATAAAATGCATAAAAAATGTATTGTGCTGTGTAGGTCACAAGGAAGTTGACGAGAGAGAAAGGTATCTACAAGCCTTCTAGAACCTACAATCTACAAAAGGATTATAAGGAAGGAACACGAGAACTTTGAGGGACTACTCATATGAGTCATTTAAGGAAGAAATTCTGTTCTGACAACTTTACCTGTTAAGATGTGCACGGCACAACAGAAAGTTAATGTTCCACAGACTTTTTTTTTTCTGTGAAGAACCCAGAGAGCATTTTTTGGTGTTATTTATTTTAATAATGGTGTTATTTTTTTCTTAAATAGTGTTATTTAGTTGGTTAATAGTGTTATTATTTATTACCAGACTTTTTTCTGTGAAGAACCCAGAGAGGATTATTTAGTTATTATTTCATAAATATTGTTGTTTATTTTGTTAATGGTTAATATTTAGTTTGTTAATAGTGTTATTGTTTATTTCTTGACTTTTTTGTGTGAAGATCCCGGAAAGTGTTATTAATGTTTGGTTATGTGTCGCTTTCTGAAAACAATAAATGTTGCAGCACCCCTGTGATTGTCAAACTTTTCTGTTTCAAACTGACCCCGGCCCCCCATCAGAGAAGAGAAAAGTTATTTGGCCCTCGCAGGAAAAAGTTTGGGGACCCCTGGAGTAAGGTGTCAATGTAACCAGAACATATTAAAGCACAGTGTTTTTGAAGGTGTTGACTCCTATATCGTTCTGTATTGCATGAGTTATCTCTGAAGGTAAAAAGCAGGAGCAATCTGTAAAACATGAGCTTTGGTTGCCATCAATAAACGTGAGTGGCAAAGTACCACGTTTTGTGAATAACATCAGGTATCCATGTATAATGAGATGCGTTGGCCGGGAATCGAACCCGGGTCAACTGCTTGGAAGGCAGCTATGCTCACCACTATACCACCAACGCCTACATATGTCTCTTTACCTTGCATCTTGGCCATTGCAGTCTCCCATAACTGGATCGCTTCTCACATGCATAAAAGCACTTATCAAGCCACTACAGCACCTGGCTGCCTTTAAGCCTCTATTATTGCTTTATTCGTGCCACCATCCCTTCAAGATGCCGACAAGACATGCAACAAGAATCTTCTCTGTCAGTCCACAAGGTGGTGGAATGGACTTCCGCTGACAGTCCGTAAGGTCCAATCAATGGTTGTCTTCAACGCAAACTGAAGAATCAAAACTTCATGCAGTCACTAAGACTTGAATACTCATGGAAAAATAAGAAACTAAACTAAAACACATTTACTTTCTTCTCATCTTCGTTCCAATCTTGCCAGGTCTTTAACTTGATGCTATTCTTCACACTCACCAATCTATTGTAACATGAGAATGTTTTTCTTTTCGTTACTTCACTTTCTGAAGTAACTCTGCTCAAGAGCCTTTCTTGAAAGGTCCTCCGTTTTGTTACATCTCAGGTGCATGATAAACAAGAAACGTTACCTTTAGCTGTATTGCCTTTCAAGGGCCGAATCGACAGATACTAACACAGAATCATGCATAGACTACTCAGGTTATGAAGAAAGCAGAGAGCTCAGGGATTCTGCCTGAAGATTCCCTCCCTTTGGTACGTTCTTCCCTCACCATTACTCTCCTCTTGAATTGGTGAAACTTTTAGGCAGACGAGAGGGAATGAAAAAAATCAAAATACATTGGAAGAGCTATTGAACTAAAACATCTGACTGCCTTGTTCCATTTTTTTAGCTAGACTTCTACGTATTAGACCTCGTGGCGCAACGGTAGCGCGTCTGACTCCAGATCAGAAGGTTACGTGTTCAAATCACGTCGGGGTCAAAAGCTTCTTTATAGCAACATGAAAATGGGGCCGCAGCTTCAGCATGCAGGTCTCTTTGGCCTCATTCTGATTTTGAGAAATAACAACGCTTTGTATCACTTCATTTAAAAACGATGTAAGAGTCACGGTCATCTGTGCAGCTGTGAGTAAGGTGTCAATGTAACCAGAACATATTAAAGCACAGTGTTTTTGAAGGTGTTGACTCCTATATCGTTCTGTATTGCATGAGTTATCTCTGAAGGTAAAAAGCAGGAGCAATCTGTAAAACATGAGCTTTGGTTGCCATCAATAAACATGAGTGGCAAAGTACCACGTTTTGTGAATAACATCAGGTATCCATGTATAGTGAGATGCGTTGGCCGGGAATCGAACCCGGGTCAACTGCTTGGAAGGCAGCTATGCTCACCACTATACCACCAACGCCTACATATGTCTCTTTACCTTGCATCTTGGCCATTGCAGTCTCCCATAACTGGATCGCTTCTCACATGCATAAAAGCACTTATCAAGCCACTACAGCACCTGGCTGCCTTTAAGCCTCTATTATTGCTTTATTCGTGCCACCATCCCTTCAAGATGCCGACAAGACATGCAACAAGAATCTTCTCTGTCAGTCCACAAGGTGGTGGAATGGACTTCCGCTGACAGTCCGTAAGGTCCAATCAATGGTTGTCTTCAACGCAAACTGAAGAATCAAAACTTCATGTAGTCACTAAGACTTGAATACTCATGGAAAAATAAGAAACTAAACTAAAACACATTTACTTTCTTCTCATCTTCGTTCCAATCTTGCCAGGTCTTTAACTTGATGCTATTCTTCACACTCACCAATCTATTGTAACATGAGAATGTTTTTCTTTTCGTTACTTCACTTTCTGAAGTAACTCTGCTCAAGAGCCTTTCTTGAAAGGTCCTCCGTTTTGTTACATCTCAGGTGCATGATAAACAAGAAACGTTACCTTTAGCTGTATTGCCTTTCAAGGGCCGAATCGACAGATACTAACACAGAATCATGCATAGACTACTCAGGTTATGAAGAAAGCAGAGAGCTCAGGGATTCTGCCTGAAGATTCCCTCCCTTTGGTACGTTCTTCCCTCACCATTACTCTCCTCTTGAATTGGTGAAACTTTTAGGCAGACGAGAGGGAATGAAAAAAATCAAAATACATTGGAAGAGCTATTGAACTAAAACATCTGACTGCCTTGTTCCATTTTTTTAGCTAGACTTCTACGTGTTAGACCTCGTGGCGCAACGGTAGCGCGTCTGACTCCAGATCAGAAGGTTACGTGTTCAAATCACGTCGGGGTCAAAAGCTTCTTTATAGCAACATGAAAATGGGGCCGCAGCTTCAGCATGCAGGTCTCTTTGGCCTCATTCTGATTTTGAGAAATAACAACGCTTTGTATCACTTCATTTAAAAACGATGTAAGAGTCACGGTCATCTGTGCAGCTGTGAGTAAGGTGTCAATGTAACCAGAACATATTAAAGCACAGTGTTTTTGAAGGTGTTGACTCCTATATCGTTCTGTATTGCATGAGTTATCTCTGAAGGTAAAAAGCAGGAGCAATCTGTAAAACATGAGCTTTGGTTGCCATCAATAAACGTGAGTGGCAAAGTACCACGTTTTGTGAATAACATCAGGTATCCATGTATAATGAGATGCGTTGGCCGGGAATCGAACCCGGGTCAACTGCTTGGAAGGCAGCTATGCTCACCACTATACCACCAACGCCTACGTATGTCTCTTTACCTTGCATCTTGGCCATTGCAGTCTCCCATAACTGGATCGCTTCTCACATGCGTAAAAGCACTTATCAAGCCACTACAGCACCTGGCTGCCTTTAAGCCTCTATTATTGCTTTATTCGTGCCACCATCCCTTCAAGATGCCGACAAGACATGCAACAAGAATCTTCTCTGTCAGTCCACAAGGTGGTGGAATGGACTTCCGCTGACAGTCCGTAAGGTCCAATCAATGGTTGTCTTCAACGCAAACTGAAGAATCAAAACTTCATGTAGTCACTAAGACTTGAATACTCATGGAAAAATAAGAAACTAAACTAAAACACATTTACTTTCTTCTCATCTTCGTTCCAATCTTGCCAGGTCTTTAACTTGATGCTATTCTTCACACTCACCAATCTATTGTAACATGAGAATGTTTTTCTTTTCGTTACTTCACTTTCTGAAGTAACTCTGCTCAAGAGCCTTTCTTGAAAGGTCCTCCGTTTTGTTACATCTCAGGTGCATGATAAACAAGAAACGTTACCTTTAGCTGTATTGCCTTTCAAGGGCCGAATCGACAGATACTAACACAGAATCATGCATAGACTACTCAGGTTATGAAGAAAGCAGAGAGCTCAGGGATTCTGCCTGAAGATTCCCTCCCTTTGGTACGTTCTTCCCTCACCATTACTCTCCTCTTGAATTGGTGAAACTTTTAGGCAGACGAGAGGGAATGAAAAAAATCAAAATACATTGGAAGAGCTATTGAACTAAAACATCTGACTGCCTTGTTCCATTTTTTTAGCTAGACTTCTACGTATTAGACCTCGTGGCGCAACGGTAGCGCGTCTGACTCCAGATCAGAAGGTTACGTGTTCAAATCACGTCGGGGTCAAAAGCTTCTTTATAGCAACATGAAAATGGGGCCGCAGCTTCAGCATGCAGGTCTCTTTGGCCTCATTCTGATTTTGAGAAATAACAACGCTTTGTATCACTTCATTTAAAAACGATGTAAGAGTCACGGTCATCTGTGCAGCTGTGAGTAAGGTGTCAATGTAACCAGAACATATTAAAGCACAGTGTTTTTGAAGGTGTTGACTCCTATATCGTTCTGTATTGCATGAGTTATCTCTGAAGGTAAAAAGCAGGAGCAATCTGTAAAACATGAGCTTTGGTTGCCATCAATAAACGTGAGTGGCAAAGTACCACGTTTTGTGAATAACATCAGGTATCCATGTATAATGAGATGCGTTGGCCGGGAATCGAACCCGGGTCAACTGCTTGGAAGGCAGCTATGCTCACCACTATACCACCAACGCCTACATATGTCTCTTTACCTTGCATCTTGGCCATTGCAGTCTCCCATAACTGGATCGCTTCTCACATGCATAAAAGCACTTATCAAGCCACTACAGCACCTGGCTGCCTTTAAGCCTCTATTATTGCTTTATTCGTGCCACCATCCCTTCAAGATGCCGACAAGACATGCAACAAGAATCTTCTCTGTCAGTCCACAAGGTGGTGGAATGGACTTCCGCTGACAGTCCGTAAGGTCCAATCAATGGTTGTCTTCAACGCAAACTGAAGAATCAAAACTTCATGTAGTCACTAAGACTTGAATACTCATGGAAAAATAAGAAACTAAACTAAAACACATTTACTTTCTTCTCATCTTCGTTCCAATCTTGCCAGGTCTTTAACTTGATGCTATTCTTCACACTCACCAATCTATTGTAACATGAGAATGTTTTTCTTTTCGTTACTTCACTTTCTGAAGTAACTCTGCTCAAGAGCCTTTCTTGAAAGGTCCTCCGTTTTGTTACATCTCAGGTGCATGATAAACAAGAAACGTTACCTTTAGCTGTATTGCCTTTCAAGGGCCGAATCGACAGATACTAACACAGAATCATGCATAGACTACTCAGGTTATGAAGAAAGCAGAGAGCTCAGGGATTCTGCCTGAAGATTCCCTCCCTTTGGTACGTTCTTCCCTCACCATTACTCTCCTCTTGAATTGGTGAAACTTTTAGGCAGACGAGAGGGAATGAAAAAAATCAAAATACATTGGAAGAGCTATTGAACTAAAACATCTGACTGCCTTGTTCCATTTTTTTAGCTAGACTTCTACGTATTAGACCTCGTGGCGCAACGGTAGCGCGTCTGACTCCAGATCAGAAGGTTACGTGTTCAAATCACGTCGGGGTCAAAAGCTTCTTTATAGCAACATGAAAATGGGGCCGCAGCTTCAGCATGCAGGTCTCTTTGGCCTCAATCTGATTTTGAGAAATAACAACGCTTTGTATCACTTCATTTAAAAACGATGTAAGAGTCACGGTCATCTGTGCAGCTGTGAGTAAGGTGTCAATGTAACCAGAACATATTAAAGCACAGTGTTTTTGAAGGTGTTGACTCCTATATCGTTCTGTATTGCATGAGTTATCTCTGAAGGTAAAAAGCAGGAGCAATCTGTAAAACATGAGCTTTGGTTGCCATCAATAAACGTGAGTGGCAAAGTACCACGTTTTGTGAATAACATCAGGTATCCATGTATAATGAGATGCGTTGGCCGGGAATCGAACCCGGGTCAACTGCTTGGAAGGCAGCTATGCTCACCACTATACCACCAACGCCTACATATGTCTCTTTACCTTGCATCTTGGCCATTGCAGTCTCCCATAACTGGATCGCTTCTCACATGCATAAAAGCACTTATCAAGCCACTACAGCACCTGGCTGCCTTTAAGCCTCTATTATTGCTTTATTCGTGCCACCATCCCTTCAAGATGCCGACAAGACATGCAACAAGAATCTTCTCTGTCAGTCCACAAGGTGGTGGAATGGACTTCCGCTGACAGTCCGTAAGGTCCAATCAATGGTTGTATCCAACGCAAACTGAAGAATCAAAACTTCATGTAGTCACTAAGACTTGAATACTCATGGAAAAATAAGAAACTAAACTAAAACACATTTACTTTCTTCTCATCTTCGTTCCAATCTTGCCAGGTCTTTAACTTGATGCTATTCTTCACACTCACCAATCTATTGTAACATGAGAATGTTTTTCTTTTCGTTACTTCACTTTCTGAAGTAACTCTGCTCAAGAGCCTTTCTTGAAAGGTCCTCCGTTTTGTTACATCTCAGGTGCATGATAAACAAGAAACGTTACCTTTAGCTGTATTGCCTTTCAAGGGCCGAATCGACAGATACTAACACAGAATCATGCATAGACTACTCAGGTTATGAAGAAAGCAGAGAGCTCAGGGATTCTGCCTGAAGATTCCCTCCCTTTGGTACGTTCTTCCCTCACCATTACTCTCCTCTTGAATTGGTGAAACTTTTAGGCAGACGAGAGGGAATGAAAAAAATCAAAATACATTGGAAGAGCTATTGAACTAAAACATCTGACTGCCTTGTTCCATTTTTTTAGCTAGACTTCTACGTATTAGACCTCGTGGCGCAACGGTATCGCGTCTGACTCCAGATCAGAAGGTTACGTGTTCAAATCACGTTGGGGTCAAAAGCTTCTTTATAGCAACATGAAAATGGGGCCGCAGCTTCAGCATGCAGGTCTCTTTGGCCTCATTGTGATTTTGAGAAATAACAACGCTTTGTATCACTTCATTTAAAAACGATGTAAGAGTCACGGTCATCTGTGCAGCTGTGAGTAAGGCAGTGGTCCCCAAACTACGGGCCGCGGGCCGGATACGGCCCGCCTCCACGTTTGACCCGGCCCCCGGAACATTTGACCTGGCCCCCGGAACACCCCCTCCCCCCTACCCCCAGGGAAAAAAATACTGCTCCTTGTGAAAGAGAACGTAATGGCGAAAAGGTTAGGTAAGAGAAAAATTGATTCTGAATGTAGGGTATTTAACCTGCAGTGGACAAACGATTATTTTTTTGTTCAATGCAAAGAAAAGGCTGTTTGTCTCATCTGTAAAGAGGCGCTTGCGGTATTCAAAGAATACAATCTACGACGGCACTATGAATCCCGTCACAAAGACCAGTATGATAGTTTGCAAGGCCAAATGCGGGCAGACAAACTGTTAAAGTTAAAAAGTGGACTGTTAGCTCAGCAGAATACATTTGTACGCCAAGCTCAGCTGAACCAGTCATCCGTTCGGGCCAGCTTTCGGGTTGCTCAAATTATAGCAAGCAGCGGTAAACCTTTCACGGATGGAGAGTTTGTTAAGAAATGTTTGAATGCTGTCGCGGAGGAAGTGTGTCCCGAGAAGAAAGATGTCTTCAATGCAGTGAGTCTGTCAGCGAGTACAATCACCAGACGCATCGAAGAAATCGGGGGTAATGTGTATGTACAGCTGCAGCAGAAGACAAAAGAATTTGACTTTTTTTCATTAGCATTGGATGAGAGCACGGATGTGCAGGACACAGCGCAGCTGGTAATTTTCATTCGTGGAGTTAACGCAAACTTTGAGATGAGCGAGGAGTTGGCAGCCCTCCAAAGTCTCAAAGGGACTACAACGGGGGAGGATATTTTCGGCAAAGTATGCCAAACCATGGAAGACTTGGACCTGGACTGGTCAAAGCTTGCCAGCATTACGACTGACGGGACTCCTAGTATGGTGGGCGCGTCTCGGGGTCTAACAGGACGCGTGAAGCGGGAGATGGAAGAGCGGGGTCTCACCGCCCCGCTACAAGTCCACTGTTTAATTCACCAGCAGGCACTGTGCTGCAAAGTGTTGAAGTGGGATTCTGTCATGAAGGTTGTGGTGTCATGCATAAACTTAATCAGAGCAAAGGGACTTAAACACAGGGAGTTCCAACAATTCCTGTCTGAGCTGGAGTCTGCGCACGGCGACGTGCTGTATTACACAGAGGTCCGATGGCTGAGCCGGGGCAGAGTTTTGAGGCGTTTTTACGAGCTGCTACCTGAAATTAACGCATTTCTTCATTCAAAAGACAAAACGGTCCCAGAGCTGATGGACCCAGAGTGGAAATGGCACCTGGCATTTTTAACAGACGTGACAGAAATTCTGAACAGCCTTAACTTGCAGCTACAAGGCCAGGGGAAACTCATTTGCGACATGTATTCCCACATAAAAGCATTTGAGGTGAAACTAGCGCTGCTTTTGGAGCAAGTGAAAAAGCACAACTTCGTCCATCTCCCTGCTACCCAAAACCTCTCTGCAGAGAACCCAGCGGTCCCGTTCCCAACTGAAAAGTGCGTGGAAGCACTGGAAATGCTCAAGGCGGAGTTCGGTGTGCGATTCCGTGAACTACATGTTCATGCAAAAGAAATCCGTCTTTTCCAGAACCCCTTTGTTGCCGACATCGATGAAGCCCAGCCTTCTTATCAGTTTGAGTTGGCCGAGTTACAGAACTGTGATGTTCTGAAAGACATGTTCAAGCCCAACAGTCTTATTGACTTCTATGCCGCACTCCCAAACGACACGTACCCTAACATAAAAAAACACGCAATGAAGATGTCCACACTTTTTGGAAGCACGTATATCTGCGAACAAACATTTTCGCACATGAAACTCCTGAAAACTTCGCTGAGATCAAGATTGACAGATGAACATCTGCATCAGTGTTTGAGACTGGCTGTGACTAGAATGGAACCTGACATTCAACTTCTCACCAGCCAAATGCAGGCCCAAAGTTCACACTGATGAACATACATAGGTAAGCTCACTTTTCTGACTTGAATGAGTCATTCTGAGTATAAACAAATATGATCATAAAATCTACTGGGATAAAATGCATAAAAAATGTATTGTGCTGTGTAGGTCACAAGGAAGTTGACGAGAGAGAAAGGTATCTACAAGCCTTCTAGAACCTACAATCTACAAAAGGATTATAAGGAAGGAACACGAGAACTTTGAGGGACTACTCATATGAGTCATTTAAGGAAGAAATTCTGTTCTGACAACTTTACCTGTTAAGATGTGCACGGCACAACAGAAAGTTAATGTTCCACAGACTTTTTTTTTTCTGTGAAGAACCCAGAGAGCATTTTTTGGTGTTATTTATTTTAATAATGGTGTTATTTTTTTCTTAAATAGTGTTATTTAGTTGGTTAATAGTGTTATTATTTATTACCAGACTTTTTTCTGTGAAGAACCCAGAGAGGATTATTTAGTTATTATTTCATAAATATTGTTGTTTATTTTGTTAATGGTTAATATTTAGTTTGTTAATAGTGTTATTGTTTATTTCTTGACTTTTTTGTGTGAAGATCCCGGAAAGTGTTATTAATGTTTGGTTATGTGTCGCTTTCTGAAAACAATAAATGTTGCAGCACCCCTGTGATTGTCAAACTTTTCTGTTTCAAACTGACCCCGGCCCCCCATCAGAGAAGAGAAAAGTTATTTGGCCCTCGCAGGAAAAAGTTTGGGGACCCCTGGAGTAAGGTGTCAATGTAACCAGAACATATTAAAGCACAGTGTTTTTGAAGGTGTTGACTCCTATATCGTTCTGTATTGCATGAGTTATCTCTGAAGGTAAAAAGCAGGAGCAATCTGTAAAACATGAGCTTTGGTTGCCATCAATAAACGTGAGTGGCAAAGTACCACGTTTTGTGAATAACATCAGGTATCCATGTATAATGAGATGCGTTGGCCGGGAATCGAACCCGGGTCAACTGCTTGGAAGGCAGCTATGCTCACCACTATACCACCAACGCCTACATATGTCTCTTTACCTTGCATCTTGGCCATTGCAGTCTCCCATAACTGGATCGCTTCTCACATGCATAAAAGCACTTATCAAGCCACTACAGCACCTGGCTGCCTTTAAGCCTCTATTATTGCTTTATTCGTGCCACCATCCCTTCAAGATGCCGACAAGACATGCAACAAGAATCTTCTCTGTCAGTCCACAAGGTGGTGGAATGGACTTCCGCTGACAGTCCGTAAGGTCCAATCAATGGTTGTCTTCAACGCAAACTGAAGAATCAAAACTTCATGTAGTCACTAAGACTTGAATACTCATGGAAAAATAAGAAACTAAACTAAAACACATTTACTTTCTTCTCATCTTCGTTCCAATCTTGCCAGGTCTTTAACTTGATGCTATTCTTCACACTCACCAATCTATTGTAACATGAGAATGTTTTTCTTTTCGTTACTTCACTTTCTGAAGTAACTCTGCTCAAGAGCCTTTCTTGAAAGGTCCTCCGTTTTGTTACATCTCAGGTGCATGATAAACAAGAAACGTTACCTTTAGCTGTATTGCCTTTCAAGGGCCGAATCGACAGATACTAACACAGAATCATGCATAGACTACTCAGGTTATGAAGAAAGCAGAGAGCTCAGGGATTCTGCCTGAAGATTCCCTCCCTTTGGTACGTTCTTCCCTCACCATTACTCTCCTCTTGAATTGGTGAAACTTTTAGGCAGACGAGAGGGAATGAAAAAAATCAAAATACATTGGAAGAGCTATTGAACTAAAACATCTGACTGCCTTGTTCCATTTTTTTAGCTAGACTTCTACGTATTAGACCTCGTGGCGCAACGGTAGCGCGTCTGACTCCAGATCAGAAGGTTACGTGTTCAAATCACGTCGGGGTCAAAAGCTTCTTTATAGCAACATGAAAATGGGGCCGCAGCTTCAGCATGCAGGTCTCTTTGGCCTCATTCTGATTTTGAGAAATAACAACGCTTTGTATCACTTCATTTAAAAACGATGTAAGAGTCACGGTCATCTGTGCAGCTGTGAGTAAGGTGTCAATGTAACCAGAACATATTAAAGCACAGTGTTTTTGAAGGTGTTGACTCCTATATCGTTCTGTATTGCATGAGTTATCTCTGAAGGTAAAAAGCAGGAGCAATCTGTAAAACATGAGCTTTGGTTGCCATCAATAAACGTGAGTGGCAAAGTACCACGTTTTGTGAATAACATCAGGTATCCATGTATAATGAGATGCGTTGGCCGGGAATCGAACCCGGGTCAACTGCTTGGAAGGCAGCTATGCTCACCACTATACCACCAACGCCTACATATGTCTCTTTACCTTGCATCTTGGCCATTGCAGTCTCCCATAACTGGATCGCTTCTCACATGCGTAAAAGCACTTATCAAGCCACTACAGCACCTGGCTGCCTTTAAGCCTCTATTATTGCTTTATTCGTGCCACCATCCCTTCAAGATGCCGACAAGACATGCAACAAGAATCTTCTCTGTCAGTCCACAAGGTGGTGGAATGGACTTCCGCTGACAGTCCGTAAGGTCCAATCAATGGTTGTCTTCAACGCAAACTGAAGAATCAAAACTTCATGTAGTCACTAAGACTTGAATACTCATGGAAAAATAAGAAACTAAACTAAAACACATTTACTTTCTTCTCATCTTCGTTCCAATCTTGCCAGGTCTTTAACTTGATGCTATTCTTCACACTCACCAATCTATTGTAACATGAGAATGTTTTTCTTTTCGTTACTTCACTTTCTGAAGTAACTCTGCTCAAGAGCCTTTCTTGAAAGGTCCTCCGTTTTGTTACATCTCAGGTGCATGATAAACAAGAAACGTTACCTTTAGCTGTATTGCCTTTCAAGGGCCGAATCGACAGATACTAACACAGAATCATGCATAGACTACTCAGGTTATGAAGAAAGCAGAGAGCTCAGGGATTCTGCCTGAAGATTCCCTCCCTTTGGTACGTTCTTCCCTCACCATTACTCTCCTCTTGAATTGGTGAAACTTTTAGGCAGACGAGAGGGAATGAAAAAAATCAAAATACATTGGAAGAGCTATTGAACTAAAACATCTGACTGCCTTGTTCCATTTTTTTAGCTAGACTTCTACGTATTAGACCTCGTGGCGCAACGGTAGCGCGTCTGACTCCAGATCAGAAGGTTACGTGTTCAAATCACGTCGGGGTCAAAAGCTTCTTTATAGCAACATGAAAATGGGGCCGCAGCTTCAGCATGCAGGTCTCTTTGGCCTCATTCTGATTTTGAGAAATAACAACGCTTTGTATCACTTCATTTAAAAACGATGTAAGAGTCACGGTCATCTGTGCAGCTGTGAGTAAGGTGTCAATGTAACCAGAACATATTAAAGCACAGTGTTTTTGAAGGTGTTGACTCCTATATCGTTCTGTATTGCATGAGTTATCTCTGAAGGTAAAAAGCAGGAGCAATCTGTAAAACATGAGCTTTGGTTGCCATCAATAAACGTGAGTGGCAAAGTACCACGTTTTGTGAGTAACATCAGGTATCCATGTATAATGAGATGCGTTGGCCGGGAATCGAACCCGGGTCAACTGCTTGGAAGGCAGCTATGCTCACCACTATACCACCAACGCCTACATATGTCTCTTTACCTTGCATCTTGGCCATTGCAGTCTCCCATAACTGGATCGCTTCTCACATGCATAAAAGCACTTATCAAGCCACTACAGCACCTGGCTGCCTTTAAGCCTCTATTATTGCTTTATTCGTGCCACCATCCCTTCAAGATGCCGACAAGACATGCAACAAGAATCTTCTCTGTCAGTCCACAAGGTGGTGGAATGGACTTCCGCTGACAGTCCGTAAGGTCCAATCAATGGTTGTCTTCAACGCAAACTGAAGAATCAAAACTTCATGTAGTCACTAAGACTTGAATACTCATGGAAAAATAAGAAACTAAACTAAAACACATTTACTTTCTTCTCATCTTCGTTCCAATCTTGCCAGGTCTTTAACTTGATGCTATTCTTCACACTCACCAATCTATTGTAACATGAGAATGTTTTTCTTTTCGTTACTTCACTTTCTGAAGTAACTCTGCTCAAGAGCCTTTCTTGAAAGGTCCTCCGTTTTGTTACATCTCAGGTGCATGATAAACAAGAAACGTTACCTTTAGCTGTATTGCCTTTCAAGGGCCGAATCGACAGATACTAACACAGAATCATGCATAGACTACTCAGGTTATGAAGAAAGCAGAGAGCTCAGGGATTCTGCCTGAAGATTCCCTCCCTTTGGTACGTTCTTCCCTCACCATTACTCTCCTCTTGAATTGGTGAAACTTTTAGGCAGACGAGAGGGAATGAAAAAAATCAAAATACATTGGAAGAGCTATTGAACTAAAACATCTGACTGCCTTGTTCCATTTTTTTAGCTAGACTTCTACGTATTAGACCTCGTGGCGCAACGGTAGCGCGTCTGACTCCAGATCAGAAGGTTACGTGTTCAAATCACGTCGGGGTCAAAAGCTTCTTTATAGCAACATGAAAATGGGGCCGCAGCTTCAGCATGCAGGTCTCTTTGGCCTCATTCTGATTTTGAGAAATAACAACGCTTTGTATCACTTCATTTAAAAACGATGTAAGAGTCACGGTCATCTGTGCAGCTGTGAGTAAGGTGTCAATGTAACCAGAACATATTAAAGCACAGTGTTTTTGAAGGTGTTGACTCCTATATCGTTCTGTATTGCATGAGTTATCTCTGAAGGTAAAAAGCAGGAGCAATCTGTAAAACATGAGCTTTGGTTGCCATCAATAAACGTGAGTGGCAAAGTACCACGTTTTGTGAATAACATCAGGTATCCATGTATAATGAGATGCGTTGGCCGGGAATCGAACCCGGGTCAACTGCTTGGAAGGCAGCTATGCTCACCACTATACCACCAACGCCTACATATGTCTCTTTACCTTGCATCTTGGCCATTGCAGTCTCCCATAACTGGATCGCTTCTCACATGCATAAAAGCACTTATCAAGCCACTACAGCACCTGGCTGCCTTTAAGCCTCTATTATTGCTTTATTCGTGCCACCATCCCTTCAAGATGCCGACAAGACATGCAACAAGAATCTTCTCTGTCAGTCCACAAGGTGGTGGAATGGACTTCCGCTGACAGTCCGTAAGGTCCAATCAATGGTTGTCTTCAACGCAAACTGAAGAATCAAAACTTCATGTAGTCACTAAGACTTGAATACTCATGGAAAAATAAGAAACTAAACTAAAACACATTTACTTTCTTCTCATCTTCGTTCCAATCTTGCCAGGTCTTTAACTTGATGCTATTCTTCACACTCACCAATCTATTGTAACATGAGAATGTTTTTCTTTTCGTTACTTCACTTTCTGAAGTAACTCTGCTCAAGAGCCTTTCTTGAAAGGTCCTCCGTTTTGTTACATCTCAGGTGCATGATAAACAAGAAACGTTACCTTTAGCTGTATTGCCTTTCAAGGGCCGAATCGACAGATACTAACACAGAATCATGCATAGACTACTCAGGTTATGAAGAAAGCAGAGAGCTCAGGGATTCTGCCTGAAGATTCCCTCCCTTTGGTACGTTCTTCCCTCACCATTACTCTCCTCTTGAATTGGTGAAACTTTTAGGCAGACGAGAGGGAATGAAAAAAATCAAAATACATTGGAAGAGCTATTGAACTAAAACATCTGACTGCCTTGTTCCATTTTTTTAGCTAGACTTCTACGTATTAGACCTCGTGGCGCAACGGTAGCGCGTCTGACTCCAGATCAGAAGGTTACGTGTTCAAATCACGTCGGGGTCAAAAGCTTCTTTATAGCAACATGAAAATGGGGCCGCAGCTTCAGCATGCAGGTCTCTTTGGCCTCAATCTGATTTTGAGAAATAACAACGCTTTGTATCACTTCATTTAAAAACGATGTAAGAGTCACGGTCATCTGTGCAGCTGTGAGTAAGGTGTCAATGTAACCAGAACATATTAAAGCACAGTGTTTTTGAAGGTGTTGACTCCTATATCGTTCTGTATTGCATGAGTTATCTCTGAAGGTAAAAAGCAGGAGCAATCTGTAAAACATGAGCTTTGGTTGCCATCAATAAACGTGAGTGGCAAAGTACCACGTTTTGTGAATAACATCAGGTATCCATGTATAATGAGATGCGTTGGCCGGGAATCGAACCCGGGTCAACTGCTTGGAAGGCAGCTATGCTCACCACTATACCACCAACGCCTACATATGTCTCTTTACCTTGCATCTTGGCCATTGCAGTCTCCCATAACTGGATCGCTTCTCACATGCATAAAAGCACTTATCAAGCCACTACAGCACCTGGCTGCCTTTAAGCCTCTATTATTGCTTTATTCGTGCCACCATCCCTTCAAGATGCCGACAAGACATGCAACAAGAATCTTCTCTGTCAGTCCACAAGGTGGTGGAATGGACTTCCGCTGACAGTCCGTAAGGTCCAATCAATGGTTGTATCCAACGCAAACTGAAGAATCAAAACTTCATGTAGTCACTAAGACTTGAATACTCATGGAAAAATAAGAAACTAAACTAAAACACATTTACTTTCTTCTCATCTTCGTTCCAATCTTGCCAGGTCTTTAACTTGATGCTATTCTTCACACTCACCAATCTATTGTAACATGAGAATGTTTTTCTTTTCGTTACTTCACTTTCTGAAGTAACTCTGCTCAAGAGCCTTTCTTGAAAGGTCCTCCGTTTTGTTACATCTCAGGTGCATGATAAACAAGAAACGTTACCTTTAGCTGTATTGCCTTTCAAGGGCCGAATCGACAGATACTAACACAGAATCATGCATAGACTACTCAGGTTATGAAGAAAGCAGAGAGCTCAGGGATTCTGCCTGAAGATTCCCTCCCTTTGGTACGTTCTTCCCTCACCATTACTCTCCTCTTGAATTGGTGAAACTTTTAGGCAGACGAGAGGGAATGAAAAAAATCAAAATACATTGGAAGAGCTATTGAACTAAAACATCTGACTGCCTTGTTCCATTTTTTTAGCTAGACTTCTACGTATTAGACCTCGTGGCGCAACGGTATCGCGTCTGACTCCAGATCAGAAGGTTACGTGTTCAAATCACGTTGGGGTCAAAAGCTTCTTTATAGCAACATGAAAATGGGGCCGCAGCTTCAGCATGCAGGTCTCTTTGGCCTCATTGTGATTTTGAGAAATAACAACGCTTTGTATCACTTCATTTAAAAACGATGTAAGAGTCACGGTCATCTGTGCAGCTGTGAGTAAGGCAGTGGTCCCCAAACTACGGGCCGCGGGCCGGATACGGCCCGCCTCCACGTTTGACCCGGCCCCCGGAACATTTGACCTGGCCCCCGGAACACCCCCTCCCCCCTACCCCCAGGGAAAAAAATACTGCTCCTTGTGAAAGAGAACGTAATGGCGAAAAGGTTAGGTAAGAGAAAAATTGATTCTGAATGTAGGGTATTTAACCTGCAGTGGACAAACGATTATTTTTTTGTTCAATGCAAAGAAAAGGCTGTTTGTCTCATCTGTAAAGAGGCGCTTGCGGTATTCAAAGAATACAATCTACGACGGCACTATGAATCCCGTCACAAAGACCAGTATGATAGTTTGCAAGGCCAAATGCGGGCAGACAAACTGTTAAAGTTAAAAAGTGGACTGTTAGCTCAGCAGAATACATTTGTACGCCAAGCTCAGCTGAACCAGTCATCCGTTCGGGCCAGCTTTCGGGTTGCTCAAATTATAGCAAGCAGCGGTAAACCTTTCACGGATGGAGAGTTTGTTAAGAAATGTTTGAATGCTGTCGCGGAGGAAGTGTGTCCCGAGAAGAAAGATGTCTTCAATGCAGTGAGTCTGTCAGCGAGTACAATCACCAGACGCATCGAAGAAATCGGGGGTAATGTGTATGTACAGCTGCAGCAGAAGACAAAAGAATTTGACTTTTTTTCATTAGCATTGGATGAGAGCACGGATGTGCAGGACACAGCGCAGCTGGTAATTTTCATTCGTGGAGTTAACGCAAACTTTGAGATGAGCGAGGAGTTGGCAGCCCTCCAAAGTCTCAAAGGGACTACAACGGGGGAGGATATTTTCGGCAAAGTATGCCAAACCATGGAAGACTTGGACCTGGACTGGTCAAAGCTTGCCAGCATTACGACTGACGGGACTCCTAGTATGGTGGGCGCGTCTCGGGGTCTAACAGGACGCGTGAAGCGGGAGATGGAAGAGCGGGGTCTCACCGCCCCGCTACAAGTCCACTGTTTAATTCACCAGCAGGCACTGTGCTGCAAAGTGTTGAAGTGGGATTCTGTCATGAAGGTTGTGGTGTCATGCATAAACTTAATCAGAGCAAAGGGACTTAAACACAGGGAGTTCCAACAATTCCTGTCTGAGCTGGAGTCTGCGCACGGCGACGTGCTGTATTACACAGAGGTCCGATGGCTGAGCCGGGGCAGAGTTTTGAGGCGTTTTTACGAGCTGCTACCTGAAATTAACGCATTTCTTCATTCAAAAGACAAAACGGTCCCAGAGCTGATGGACCCAGAGTGGAAATGGCACCTGGCATTTTTAACAGACGTGACAGAAATTCTGAACAGCCTTAACTTGCAGCTACAAGGCCAGGGGAAACTCATTTGCGACATGTATTCCCACATAAAAGCATTTGAGGTGAAACTAGCGCTGCTTTTGGAGCAAGTGAAAAAGCACAACTTCGTCCATCTCCCTGCTACCCAAAACCTCTCTGCAGAGAACCCAGCGGTCCCGTTCCCAACTGAAAAGTGCGTGGAAGCACTGGAAATGCTCAAGGCGGAGTTCGGTGTGCGATTCCGTGAACTACATGTTCATGCAAAAGAAATCCGTCTTTTCCAGAACCCCTTTGTTGCCGACATCGATGAAGCCCAGCCTTCTTATCAGTTTGAGTTGGCCGAGTTACAGAACTGTGATGTTCTGAAAGACATGTTCAAGCCCAACAGTCTTATTGACTTCTATGCCGCACTCCCAAACGACACGTACCCTAACATAAAAAAACACGCAATGAAGATGTCCACACTTTTTGGAAGCACGTATATCTGCGAACAAACATTTTCGCACATGAAACTCCTGAAAACTTCGCTGAGATCAAGATTGACAGATGAACATCTGCATCAGTGTTTGAGACTGGCTGTGACTAGAATGGAACCTGACATTCAACTTCTCACCAGCCAAATGCAGGCCCAAAGTTCACACTGATGAACATACATAGGTAAGCTCACTTTTCTGACTTGAATGAGTCATTCTGAGTATAAACAAATATGATCATAAAATCTACTGGGATAAAATGCATAAAAAATGTATTGTGCTGTGTAGGTCACAAGGAAGTTGACGAGAGAGAAAGGTATCTACAAGCCTTCTAGAACCTACAATCTACAAAAGGATTATAAGGAAGGAACACGAGAACTTTGAGGGACTACTCATATGAGTCATTTAAGGAAGAAATTCTGTTCTGACAACTTTACCTGTTAAGATGTGCACGGCACAACAGAAAGTTAATGTTCCACAGACTTTTTTTTTTCTGTGAAGAACCCAGAGAGCATTTTTTGGTGTTATTTATTTTAATAATGGTGTTATTTTTTTCTTAAATAGTGTTATTTAGTTGGTTAATAGTGTTATTATTTATTACCAGACTTTTTTCTGTGAAGAACCCAGAGAGGATTATTTAGTTATTATTTCATAAATATTGTTGTTTATTTTGTTAATGGTTAATATTTAGTTTGTTAATAGTGTTATTGTTTATTTCTTGACTTTTTTGTGTGAAGATCCCGGAAAGTGTTATTAATGTTTGGTTATGTGTCGCTTTCTGAAAACAATAAATGTTGCAGCACCCCTGTGATTGTCAAACTTTTCTGTTTCAAACTGACCCCGGCCCCCCATCAGAGAAGAGAAAAGTTATTTGGCCCTCGCAGGAAAAAGTTTGGGGACCCCTGGAGTAAGGTGTCAATGTAACCAGAACATATTAAAGCACAGTGTTTTTGAAGGTGTTGACTCCTATATCGTTCTGTATTGCATGAGTTATCTCTGAAGGTAAAAAGCAGGAGCAATCTGTAAAACATGAGCTTTGGTTGCCATCAATAAACGTGAGTGGCAAAGTACCACGTTTTGTGAATAACATCAGGTATCCATGTATAATGAGATGCGTTGGCCGGGAATCGAACCCGGGTCAACTGCTTGGAAGGCAGCTATGCTCACCACTATACCACCAACGCCTACATATGTCTCTTTACCTTGCATCTTGGCCATTGCAGTCTCCCATAACTGGATCGCTTCTCACATGCATAAAAGCACTTATCAAGCCACTACAGCACCTGGCTGCCTTTAAGCCTCTATTATTGCTTTATTCGTGCCACCATCCCTTCAAGATGCCGACAAGACATGCAACAAGAATCTTCTCTGTCAGTCCACAAGGTGGTGGAATGGACTTCCGCTGACAGTCCGTAAGGTCCAATCAATGGTTGTCTTCAACGCAAACTGAAGAATCAAAACTTCATGTAGTCACTAAGACTTGAATACTCATGGAAAAATAAGAAACTAAACTAAAACACATTTACTTTCTTCTCATCTTCGTTCCAATCTTGCCAGGTCTTTAACTTGATGCTATTCTTCACACTCACCAATCTATTGTAACATGAGAATGTTTTTCTTTTCGTTACTTCACTTTCTGAAGTAACTCTGCTCAAGAGCCTTTCTTGAAAGGTCCTCCGTTTTGTTACATCTCAGGTGCATGATAAACAAGAAACGTTACCTTTAGCTGTATTGCCTTTCAAGGGCCGAATCGACAGATACTAACACAGAATCATGCATAGACTACTCAGGTTATGAAGAAAGCAGAGAGCTCAGGGATTCTGCCTGAAGATTCCCTCCCTTTGGTACGTTCTTCCCTCACCATTACTCTCCTCTTGAATTGGTGAAACTTTTAGGCAGACGAGAGGGAATGAAAAAAATCAAAATACATTGGAAGAGCTATTGAACTAAAACATCTGACTGCCTTGTTCCATTTTTTTAGCTAGACTTCTACGTATTAGACCTCGTGGCGCAACGGTAGCGCGTCTGACTCCAGATCAGAAGGTTACGTGTTCAAATCACGTCGGGGTCAAAAGCTTCTTTATAGCAACATGAAAATGGGGCCGCAGCTTCAGCATGCAGGTCTCTTTGGCCTCATTCTGATTTTGAGAAATAACAACGCTTTGTATCACTTCATTTAAAAACGATGTAAGAGTCACGGTCATCTGTGCAGCTGTGAGTAAGGTGTCAATGTAACCAGAACATATTAAAGCACAGTGTTTTTGAAGGTGTTGACTCCTATATCGTTCTGTATTGCATGAGTTATCTCTGAAGGTAAAAAGCAGGAGCAATCTGTAAAACATGAGCTTTGGTTGCCATCAATAAACGTGAGTGGCAAAGTACCACGTTTTGTGAATAACATCAGGTATCCATGTATAATGAGATGCGTTGGCCGGGAATCGAACCCGGGTCAACTGCTTGGAAGGCAGCTATGCTCACCACTATACCACCAACGCCTACATATGTCTCTTTACCTTGCATCTTGGCCATTGCAGTCTCCCATAACTGGATCGCTTCTCACATGCGTAAAAGCACTTATCAAGCCACTACAGCACCTGGCTGCCTTTAAGCCTCTATTATTGCTTTATTCGTGCCACCATCCCTTCAAGATGCCGACAAGACATGCAACAAGAATCTTCTCTGTCAGTCCACAAGGTGGTGGAATGGACTTCCGCTGACAGTCCGTAAGGTCCAATCAATGGTTGTCTTCAACGCAAACTGAAGAATCAAAACTTCATGTAGTCACTAAGACTTGAATACTCATGGAAAAATAAGAAACTAAACTAAAACACATTTACTTTCTTCTCATCTTCGTTCCAATCTTGCCAGGTCTTTAACTTGATGCTATTCTTCACACTCACCAATCTATTGTAACATGAGAATGTTTTTCTTTTCGTTACTTCACTTTCTGAAGTAACTCTGCTCAAGAGCCTTTCTTGAAAGGTCCTCCGTTTTGTTACATCTCAGGTGCATGATAAACAAGAAACGTTACCTTTAGCTGTATTGCCTTTCAAGGGCCGAATCGACAGATACTAACACAGAATCATGCATAGACTACTCAGGTTATGAAGAAAGCAGAGAGCTCAGGGATTCTGCCTGAAGATTCCCTCCCTTTGGTACGTTCTTCCCTCACCATTACTCTCCTCTTGAATTGGTGAAACTTTTAGGCAGACGAGAGGGAATGAAAAAAATCAAAATACATTGGAAGAGCTATTGAACTAAAACATCTGACTGCCTTGTTCCATTTTTTTAGCTAGACTTCTACGTATTAGACCTCGTGGCGCAACGGTAGCGCGTCTGACTCCAGATCAGAAGGTTACGTGTTCAAATCACGTCGGGGTCAAAAGCTTCTTTATAGCAACATGAAAATGGGGCCGCAGCTTCAGCATGCAGGTCTCTTTGGCCTCATTCTGATTTTGAGAAATAACAACGCTTTGTATCACTTCATTTAAAAACGATGTAAGAGTCACGGTCATCTGTGCAGCTGTGAGTAAGGTGTCAATGTAACCAGAACATATTAAAGCACAGTGTTTTTGAAGGTGTTGACTCCTATATCGTTCTGTATTGCATGAGTTATCTCTGAAGGTAAAAAGCAGGAGCAATCTGTAAAACATGAGCTTTGGTTGCCATCAATAAACGTGAGTGGCAAAGTACCACGTTTTGTGAGTAACATCAGGTATCCATGTATAATGAGATGCGTTGGCCGGGAATCGAACCCGGGTCAACTGCTTGGAAGGCAGCTATGCTCACCACTATACCACCAACGCCTACATATGTCTCTTTACCTTGCATCTTGGCCATTGCAGTCTCCCATAACTGGATCGCTTCTCACATGCATAAAAGCACTTATCAAGCCACTACAGCACCTGGCTGCCTTTAAGCCTCTATTATTGCTTTATTCGTGCCACCATCCCTTCAAGATGCCGACAAGACATGCAACAAGAATCTTCTCTGTCAGTCCACAAGGTGGTGGAATGGACTTCCGCTGACAGTCCGTAAGGTCCAATCAATGGTTGTCTTCAACGCAAACTGAAGAATCAAAACTTCATGTAGTCACTAAGACTTGAATACTCATGGAAAAATAAGAAACTAAACTAAAACACATTTACTTTCTTCTCATCTTCCTTCCAATCTTGCCAGGTCTTTAACTTGATGCTATTCTTCACACTCACCAATCTATTGTAACATGAGAATGTTTTTCTTTTCGTTACTTCACTTTCTGAAGTAACTCTGCTCAAGAGCCTTTCTTGAAAGGTCCTCCGTTTTGTTACATCTCAGGTGCATGATAAACAAGAAACGTTACCTTTAGCTGTATTGCCTTTCAAGGGCCGAATCGACAGATACTAACACAGAATCATGCATAGACTACTCAGGTTATGAAGAAAGCAGAGAGCTCAGGGATTCTGCCTGAAGATTCCCTCCCTTTGGTACGTTCTTCCCTCACCATTACTCTCCTCTTGAATTGGTGAAACTTTTAGGCAGACGAGAGGGAATGAAAAAAATCAAAATACATTGGAAGAGCTATTGAACTAAAACATCTGACTGCCTTGTTCCATTTTTTTAGCTAGACTTCTACGTATTAGACCTCGTGGCGCAACGGTAGTGCGTCTGACTCCAGATCAGAAGGTTACGTGTTCTAATCACGTCGGGGTCAAAAGCTTCTTTATAGCAACATGAAAATGGGGCCGCAGCTTCAGCATGCAGGTCTCTTTGGCCTCATTCTGATTTTGAGAAATAACAACGCTTTGTATCACTTCATTTAAAAACGATGTAAGAGTCACGGTCATCTGTGCAGCTGTGAGTAAGGTGTCAATGTAACCAGAACATATTAAAGCACAGTGTTTTTGAAGGTGTTGACTCCTATATCGTTCTGTATTGCATGAGTTATCTCTGAAGGTAAAAAGCAGGAGCAATCTGTAAAACATGAGCTTTGGTTGCCATCAATAAACGTGAGTGGCAAAGTACCACGTTTTGTGAATAACATCAGGTATCCATGTATAATGAGATGCGTTGGCCGGGAATCGAACCCGGGTCAACTGCTTGGAAGGCAGCTATGCTCACCACTATACCACCAACGCCTACATATGTCTCTTTACCTTGCATCTTGGCCATTGCAGTCTCCCATAACTGGATCGCTTCTCACATGCGTAAAAGCACTTATCAAGCCACTACAGCACCTGGCTGCCTTTAAGCCTCTATTATTGCTTTATTCGTGCCACCATCCCTTCAAGATGCCGACAAGACATGCAACAAGAATCTTCTCTGTCAGTCCACAAGGTGGTGGAATGGACTTCCGCTGACAGTCCGTAAGGTCCAATCAATGGTTGTCTTCAACGCAAACTGAAGAATCAAAACTTCATGTAGTCACTAAGACTTGAATACTCATGGAAAAATAAGAAACTAAACTAAAACACATTTACTTTCTTCTCATCTTCGTTCCAATCTTGCCAGGTCTTTAACTTGATGCTATTCTTCACACTCACCAATCTATTGTAACATGAGAATGTTTTTCTTTTCGTTACTTCACTTTCTGAAGTAACTCTGCTCAAGAGCCTTTCTTGAAAGGTCCTCCGTTTTGTTACATCTCAGGTGCATGATAAACAAGAAACGTTACCTTTAGCTGTATTGCCTTTCAAGGGCCGAATCGACAGATACTAACACAGAATCATGCATAGACTACTCAGGTTATGAAGAAAGCAGAGAGCTCAGGGATTCTGCCTGAAGATTCCCTCCCTTTGGTACGTTCTTCCCTCACCATTACTCTCCTCTTGAATTGGTGAAACTTTTAGGCAGACGAGAGGGAATGAAAAAAATCAAAATACATTGGAAGAGCTATTGAACTAAAACATCTGACTGCCTTGTTCCATTTTTTTAGCTAGACTTCTACGTATTAGACCTCGTGGCGCAACGGTAGCGCGTCTGACTCCAGATCAGAAGGTTACGTGTTCAAATCACGTCGGGGTCAAAAGCTTCTTTATAGCAACATGAAAATGGGCCCGCAGCTTCAGCATGCAGGTCTCTTTGGCCTCATTCTGATTTTGAGAAATAACAACGCTTTGTATCACTTCATTTAAAAACGATGTAAGAGTCACGGTCATCTGTGCAGCTGTGAGTAAGGTGTCAATGTAACCAGAACATATTAAAGCACAGTGTTTTTGAAGGTGTTGACTCCTATATCGTTCTGTATTGCATGAGTTATCTCTGAAGGTAAAAAGCAGGAGCAATCTGTAAAACATGAGCTTTGGTTGCCATCAATAAACGTGAGTGGCAAAGTACCACGTTTTGTGAATAACATCAGGTATCCATGTATAATGAGATGCGTTGGCCGGGAATCGAACCCGGGTCAACTGCTTGGAAGGCAGCTATGCTCACCACTATACCACCAACGCCTACATATGTCTCTTTACCTTGCATCTTGGCCATTGCAGTCTCCCATAACTGGATCGCTTCTCACATGCGTAAAAGCACTTATCAAGCCACTACAGCACCTGGCTGCCTTTAAGCCTCTATTATTGCTTTATTCGTGCCACCATCCCTTCAAGATGCCGACAAGACATGCAACAAGAATCTTCTCTGTCAGTCCACAAGGTGGTGGAATGGACTTCCGCTGACAGTCCGTAAGGTCCAATCAATGGTTGTCTTCAACGCAAACTGAAGAATCAAAACTTCATGTAGTCACTAAGACTTGAATACTCATGGAAAAATAAGAAACTAAACTAAAACACATTTACTTTCTTCTCATCTTCGTTCCAATCTTGCCAGGTCTTTAACTTGATGCTATTCTTCACACTCACCAATCTATTGTAACATGAGAATGTTTTTCTTTTCGTTACTTCACTTTCTGAAGTAACTCTGCTCAAGAGCCTTTCTTGAAAGGTCCTCCGTTTTGTTACATCTCAGGTGCATGATAAACAAGAAACGTTACCTTTAGCTGTATTGCCTTTCAAGGGCCGAATCGACAGATACTAACACAGAATCATGCATAGACTACTCAGGTTGAGAAGAAAGCAGAGAGCTCAGGGATTCTGCCTGAAGATTCCCTCCCTTTGGTACGTTCTTCCCTCACCATTACTCTCCTCTTGAATTGGTGAAACTTTAAGGCAGACGAGAGGGAATGAAAAAAATCAAAATACATTGGAAGAGCTATTGAACTAAAACATCTGACTGCCTTGTTCCATTTTTTTAGCTAGACTTCTACGTATTAGACCTCGTGGCGCAACGGTAGCGCGTCTGACTCCAGATCAGAAGGTTACGTGTTCAAATCACGTCGGGGTCAAAAGCTTCTTTATAGCAACATGAAAATGGGGCCGCAGCTTCAGCATGCAGGTCTCTTTGGCCTCATTCTGATTTTGAGAAATAACAACGCTTTGTATCACTTCATTTAAAAACGATGTAAGAGTCACGGTCATCTGTGCAGCTGTGAGTAAGGTGTCAATGTAACCAGAACATATTAAAGCACAGTGTTTTTGAAGGTGTTGACTCCTATATCGTTCTGTATTGCATGAGTTATCTCTGAAGGTAAAAAGCAGGAGCAATCTGTAAAACATGAGCTTTGGTTGCCATCAATAAACGTGAGTGGCAAAGTACCACGTTTTGTGAATAACATCAGGTATCCATGTATAATGAGATGCTTTGGCCGGGAATCGAACCCGGGTCAACTGCTTGGAAGGCAGCTATGCTCACCACTACACCACCAATGCCTACATATGTCTCTTTACCTTGCATCTTGGCCATTGCAGTCTCCCATAACTGGATCGCTTCTCACATGCATAAAAGCACTTATCAAGCCACTACAGCACCTGGCTGCCTTTAAGCCTCTATTATTGCTTTATTCGTGCCACCATCCCTTCAAGATGCCGACAAGACATGCAACAAGAATCTTCTCTGTCAGTCCACAAGGTGGTGGAATGGACTTCCGCTGACAGTCCGTAAGGTCCAATCAATGGTTGTCTTCAACGCAAACTGAAGAATCAAAACTTCATGTAGTCACTAAGACTTGAATACTCATGGAAAAATAAGAAACTAAACTAAAACACATTTACTTTCTTCTCATCTTCGTTCCAATCTTGCCAGGTCTTTAACTTGATGCTATTCTTCACACTCACCAATCTATTGTAACATGAGAATGTTTTTCTTTTCGTTACTTCACTTTCTGAAGTAACTCTGCTCAAGAGCCTTTCTTGAAAGGTCCTCCGTTTTGTTACATCTCAGGTGCATGATAAACAAGAAACGTTACCTTTAGCTGTATTGCCTTTCAAGGGCCGAATCGACAGATACTAACACAGAATCATGCATAGACTACTCAGGTTGAGAAGAAAGCAGAGAGCTCAGGGATTCTGCCTGAAGATTCCCTCCCTTTGGTACGTTCTTCCCTCACCATTACTCTCCTCTTGAATTGGTGAAACTTTAAGGCAGACGAGAGGGAATGAAAAAAATCAAAATACATTGGAAGAGCTATTGAACTAAAACATCTGACTGCCTTGTTCCATTTTTTTAGCTAGACTTCTACGTATTAGACCTCGTGGCGCAACGGTATCGCGTCTGACTCCAGATCAGAAGGTTACGTTTTCAAATCACGCCGGGGTCAAAAGCTTCTTTATAGCAACATGAAAATGGGGCCGCAGCTTCAGCATGCAGGTCTCTTTGGCCTCATTGTGATTTTGAGAAATAACAACGCTTTGTATCACTTCATTTAAAAACGATATAAGAGTCACGGTCATCTGTGCAGCTGTGAGTAAGGTGTCAATGTAACCAGAACATATTAAAGCACAGTGTTTTTGAAGGTGTTGACTCCTATATCGTTCTGTATTGCATGAGTTATCTCTGAAGGTAAAAAGCAGGAGCAATCTGTAAAACATGAGCTTTGGTTGCCATCAATAAACGTGAGTGGCAAAGTACCACGTTTTGTGAATAACATCAGGTATCCATGTATAATGAGATGCGTTGGCCAGGAATCCAACCCGGGTCAACTGCTTGGAAGGCAGCTATGCTCACCACTATACCACTAACGCCTACATATGGCTCTTTACCTTGCATCTTGGCCATTGCAGTCTCCCATAACTGGATCGCTTCTCACATGCATAAAAGCACTTATCAAGCCACTACAGCACCTGGCTGCCTTTAAGCCTCTATTATTGCTTTATTCGTGCCACCATCCCTTCAAGATGCCGACAAGACATGCAACAAGAATCTTCTCTGTCAGTCCACAAGGTGGTGGAATGGACTTCCGCTGACAGTCCGTAAGGTCCAATCAATGGTTGTCTTCAACGCAAACTGAAGAATCAAAACTTCATGTAGTCACTAAGACTTGAATACTCATGGAAAAATAAGAAACTAAACTAAAACACATTTACTTTCTTCTCATCTTCGTTCCAATCTTGCCAGGTCTTTAACTTGATGCTATTCTTCACACTCACCAATCTATTGTAACATGAGAATGTTTTTCTTTTCGTTACTTCACTTTCTGAAGTAACTCTGCTCAAGAGCCTTTCTTGAAAGGTCCTCCGTTTTGTTACATCTCAGGTGCATGATAAACAAGAAACGTTACCTTTAGCTGTATTGCCTTTCAAGGGCCGAATCGACAGATACTAACACAGAATCATGCATAGACTACTCAGGTTGAGAAGAAAGCAGAGAGCTCAGGGATTCTGCCTGAAGATTCCCTCCCTTTGGTACGTTCTTCCCTCACCATTACTCTCCTCTTGAATTGGTGAAACTTTAAGGCAGACGAGAGGGAATGAAAAAAATCAAAATACATTGGAAGAGCTATTGAACTAAAACATCTGACTGCCTTGTTCCATTTTTTTAGCTAGACTTCTACGTATTAGACCTCGTGGCGCAACGGTATCGCGTCTGACTCCAGATCAGAAGGTTACGTTTTCAAATCACGCCGGGGTCAAAAGCTTCTTTATAGCAACATGAAAATGGGGCCGCAGCTTCAGCATGCAGGTCTCTTTGGCCTCATTGTGATTTTGAGAAATAACAACGCTTTGTATCACTTCATTTAAAAACGATATAAGAGTCACGGTCATCTGTGCAGCTGTGAGTAAGGTGTCAATGTAACCAGAACATATTAAAGCACAGTGTTTTTGAAGGTGTTGACTCCTATATCGTTCTGTATTGCATGAGTTATCTCTGAAGGTAAAAAGCAGGAGCAATCTGTAAAACATGAGCTTTGGTTGCCATCAATAAACGTGAGTGGCAAAGTACCACGTTTTGTGAATAACATCAGGTATCCATGTATAATGAGATGCGTTGGCCAGGAATCCAACCCGGGTCAACTGCTTGGAAGGCAGCTATGCTCACCACTATACCACTAACGCCTACATATGTCTCTTTACCTTGCATCTTGGCCATTGCAGTCTCCCATAACTGGATCGCTTCTCACATGCATAAAAGCACTTATCAAGCCACTACAGCACCTGGCTGCCTTTAAGCCTCTATTATTGCTTTATTCGTGCCACCATCCCTTCAAGATGCCGACAAGACATGCAACAAGAATCTTCTCTGTCAGTCCACAAGGTGG
This sequence comes from Brachyhypopomus gauderio, assembly GCF_052324685.1. Lineage (NCBI taxonomy): Eukaryota > Metazoa > Chordata > Actinopteri > Gymnotiformes > Hypopomidae > Brachyhypopomus > Brachyhypopomus gauderio. Next base: position 744,297 of record NW_027506913.1, on the reverse strand, counting down.
TGGAATGGACTTCCGCTGACAGTCCGTAAGGTCCAATCAATGGTTGTCTTCAACGCAAACTGAAGAATCAAAACTTCATGTAGTCACTAAGACTTGAATACTCATGGAAAAATAAGAAACTAAACTAAAACACATTTACTTTCTTCTCATCTTCGTTCCAATCTTGCCAGGTCTTTAACTTGATGCTATTCTTCACACTCACCAATCTATTGTAACATGAGAATGTTTTTCTTTTCGTTACTTCACTTTCTGAAGTAACTCTGCTCAAGAGCCTTTCTTGAAAGGTCCTCCGTTTTGTTACATCTCAGGTGCATGATAAACAAGAAACGTTACCTTTAGCTGTATTGCCTTTCAAGGGCCGAATCGACAGATACTAACACAGAATCATGCATAGACTACTCAGGTTGAGAAGAAAGCAGAGAGCTCAGGGATTCTGCCTGAAGATTCCCTCCCTTTGGTACGTTCTTCCATCACCATTACTCTCCTCTTGAATTGGTGAAACTTTAAGGCAGACGAGAGGGAATGAAAAAAATCAAAATACATTGGAAGAGCTATTGAACTAAAACATCTGACTGCCTTGTTCCATTTTTTTAGCTAGACTTCTACGTATTAGACCTCGTGGCGCAACGGTAGCGCGTCTGACTCCAGATCAGAAGGTTACGTGTTCAAATCACGTCGGGGTCAAAAGCTTCTTTATAGCAACATGAAAATGGGGCCGCAGCTTCAGCATGCAGGTCTCTTTGGCCTCATTCTGATTTTGAGAAATAACAACGCTTTGTATCACTTCATTTAAAAACGATGTAAGAGTCACGGTCATCTGTGCAGCTGTGAGTAAGGTGTCAATGTAACCAGAACATATTAAAGCACAGTGTTTTTGAAGGTGTTGACTCCTATATCGTTCTGTATTGCATGAGTTATCTCTGAAGGTAAAAAGCAGGAGCAATCTGTAAAACATGAGCTTTGGTTGCCATCAATAAACGTGAGTGGCAAAGTACCACGTTTTGTGAATAACATCAGGTATCCATGTATAATGAGATGCTTTGGCCGGGAATCGAACCCGGGTCAACTGCTTGGAAGGCAGCTATGCTCACCACTACACCACCAACGCCTACATATGTCTCTTTACCTTGCATCTTGGCCATTGCAGTCTCCCATAACTGGATGGCTTCTCACATGCATAAAAGCACTTATCAAGCCACTACAGCACCTGGCTGCCTTTAAGCCTCTATTATTGCTTTATTCGTGCCACCATCCCTTCAAGATGCCGACAAGACATGCAACAAGAATCTTCTCTGTCAGTCCACAAGGTGGTGGAATGGACTTCCGCTGACAGTCCGTAAGGTCCAATCAATGGTTGTCTTCAACGCAAACTGAAGAATCAAAACTTCATGTAGTCACTAAGACTTGAATACTCATGGAAAAATAAGAAACTAAACTAAAACACATTTACTTTCTTCTCATCTTCGTTCCAATCTTGCCAGGTCTTTAACTTGATGCTATTCTTCACACTCACCAATCTATTGTAACATGAGAATGTTTTTCTTTTCGTTACTTCACTTTCTGAAGTAACTCTGCGCAAGAGCCTTTCTTGAAAGGTCCTCCGTTTTGTTACATCTCAGGTGCATGATAAACAAGAAACATTACCTTTAGCTGTATTGCCTTTCAAGGGCCGAATCGACAGATACTAACACAGAATCATGCATAGACTACTCAGGTTGAGAAGAAAGCAGAGAGCTCAGGGATTCTGCCTGAAGATTCCCTCCCTTTGGTACGTTCTTCCCTCACCATTACTCTCCTCTTGAATTGGTGAAACTTTTAGGCAGACGAGAGGGAATGAAAAAAATCAAAATACATTGGAAGAGCTATTGAACTAAAACATCTGACTGCCTTGTTCCATTTTTTTAGCTAGACTTCTACGTATTAGACCTCATGGCGCAACGGTAGCGCGTCTGACTCCAGATCAGAAGGTTACGTGTTCAAATCACGTCGGGGTCAAAAGCTTCTTTATAGCAACATGAAAATGGGGCCGCAGCTTCAGCATGCAGGTCTCTTTGGCCTCATTGTGATTTTGAGAAATAACAACGCTTTGTATCACTTCATTTAAAAACGATGTAAGAGTCACGGTCATCTGTGCAGCTGTGAGTAAGGTGTCAATGTAACCAGAACATATTAAAGCACAGTGTTTTTGAAGGTGTTGACTCCTATATCGTTCTGTATTGCATGAGTTATCTCTGAAGGTAAAAAGCAGGAGCAATCTGTAAAACATGAGCTTTGGTTGCCATCAATAAACGTGAGTGGCAAAGTACCACGTTTTGTGAATAACATCAGGTATCCATGTATAATGAGATGCGTTGGCCGGGAATCGAACCCGGGTCAACTGCTTGGAAGGCAGCTATGCTCACCACTATACCACCAACGCCTACATATGTCTCTTTACCTTGCATCTTGGCCATTGCAGTCTCCCATAACTGGATCGCTTCTCACATGCATAAAAGCACTTATCAAGCCACTACAGCACCTGGCTGCCTTTAAGCCTCTATTATTGCTTTATTCGTGCCACCATCCCTTCAAGATGCCGACAAGACATGCAACAAGAATCTTCTCTGTCAGTCCACAAGGTGGTGGAATGGACTTCCGCTGACAGTCCGTAAGGTCCAATCAATGGTTGTCTTCAACGCAAACTGAAGAATCAAAACTTCATGTAGTCACTAAGACTTGAATACTCATGGAAAAATAAGAAACTAAACTAAAACACATTTACTTTCTTCTCATCTTCGTTCCAATCTTGCCAGGTCTTTAACTTGATGCTATTCTTCACACTCACCAATCTATTGTAACATGAGAATGTTTTTCTTTTCGTTACTTCACTTTCTGAAGTAACTCTGCTCAAGAGCCTTTCTTGAAAGGTCCTCCGTTTTGTTACATCTCAGGTGCATGATAAACAAGAAACGTTACCTTTAGCTGTATTGCCTTTCAAGGGCCGAATCGACAGATACTAACACAGAATCATGCATAGACTACTCAGGTTGAGAAGAAAGCAGAGAGCTCAGGGATTCTGCCTGAAGATTCCCTCCCTTTGGTACGTTCTTCCCTCACAATTACTCTCCTCTTGAATTGGTGAAACTTTAAGGCAGACGAGAGGGAATTAAAAAAATCAAAATACATTGGAAGAGCTATTGAACTAAAACATCTGACTGCCTTGTTCCATTTTTTTAGCTAGACTTCTACGTATTAGACCTCGTGGCGCAACGGTATCGCGTCTGACTCCAGATCAGAAGGTTACGTTTTCAAATCACGCCGGGGTCAAAAGCTTCTTTATAGCAACATGAAAATGGGGCCGCAGCTTCAGCATGCAGGTCTCTTTGGCCTCATTGTGATTTTGAGAAATAACAACGCTTTGTATCACTTCATTTAAAAACGATATAAGAGTCACGGTCATCTGTGCAGCTGTGAGTAAGGTGTCAATGTAACCAGAACATATTAAAGCACAGTGTTTTTGAAGGTGTTGACTCCTATATCGTTCTGTATTGCATGAGTTATCTCTGAAGGTAAAAAGCAGGAGCAATCTGTAAAACATGAGCTTTGGTTGCCATCAATAAACGTGAGTGGCAAAGTACCACGTTTTGTGAATAACATCAGGTATCCATGTATAATGAGATGCGTTGGCCAGGAATCCAACCCGGGTCAACTGCTTGGAAGGCAGCTATGCTCACCACTATACCACTAACGCCTACATATGGCTCTTTACCTTGCATCTTGGCCATTGCAGTCTCCCATAACTGGATCGCTTCTCACATGCATAAAAGCACTTATCAAGCCACTACAGCACCTGGCTGCCTTTAAGCCTCTATTATTGCTTTATTCGTGCCACCATCCCTTCAAGATGCCGACAAGACATGCAACAAGAATCTTCTCTGTCAGTCCACAAGGTGGTGGAATGGACTTCCGCTGACAGTCCGTAAGGTCCAATCAATGGTTGTCTTCAACGCAAACTGAAGAATCAAAACTTCATGTAGTCACTAAGACTTGAATACTCATGGAAAAATAAGAAACTAAACTAAAACACATTTACTTTCTTCTCATCTTCGTTCCAATCTTGCCAGGTCTTTAACTTGATGCTATTCTTCACACTCACCAATCTATTGTAACATGAGAATGTTTTTCTTTTCGTTACTTCACTTTCTGAAGTAACTCTGCTCAAGAGCCTTTCTTGAAAGGTCCTCCGTTTTGTTACATCTCAGGTGCATGATAAACAAGAAACGTTACCTTTAGCTGTATTGCCTTTCAAGGGCCGAATCGACAGATACTAACACAGAATCATGCATAGACTACTCAGGTTGAGAAGAAAGCAGAGAGCTCAGGGATTCTGCCTGAAGATTCCCTCCCTTTGGTACGTTCTTCCCTCACCATTACTCTCCTCTTGAATTGGTGAAACTTTAAGGCAGACGAGAGGGAATGAAAAAAATCAAAATACATTGGAAGAGCTATTGAACTAAAACATCTGACTGCCTTGTTCCATTTTTTTAGCTAGACTTCTACGTATTAGACCTCGTGGCGCAACGGTATCGCGTCTGACTCCAGATCAGAAGGTTACGTTTTCAAATCACGCCGGGGTCAAAAGCTTCTTTATAGCAACATGAAAATGGGGCCGCAGCTTCAGCATGCAGGTCTCTTTGGCCTCATTGTGATTTTGAGAAATAACAACGCTTTGTATCACTTCATTTAAAAACGATATAAGAGTCACGGTCATCTGTGCAGCTGTGAGTAAGGTGTCAATGTAACCAGAACATATTAAAGCACAGTGTTTTTGAAGGTGTTGACTCCTATATCGTTCTGTATTGCATGAGTTATCTCTGAAGGTAAAAAGCAGGAGCAATCTGTAAAACATGAGCTTTGGTTGCCATCAATAAACGTGAGTGGCAAAGTACCACGTTTTGTGAATAACATCAGGTATCCATGTATAATGAGATGCGTTGGCCAGGAATCCAACCCGGGTCAACTGCTTGGAAGGCAGCTATGCTCACCACTATACCACTAACGCCTACATATGGCTCTTTACCTTGCATCTTGGCCATTGCAGTCTCCCATAACTGGATCGCTTCTCACATGCATAAAAGCACTTATCAAGCCACTACAGCACCTGGCTGCCTTTAAGCCTCTATTATTGCTTTATTCGTGCCACCATCCCTTCAAGATGCCGACAAGACATGCAACAAGAATCTTCTCTGTCAGTCCACAAGGTGGTGGAATGGACTTCCGCTGACAGTCCGTAAGGTCCAATCAATGGTTGTCTTCAACGCAAACTGAAGAATCAAAACTTCATGTAGTCACTAAGACTTGAATACTCATGGAAAAATAAGAAACTAAACTAAAACACATTTACTTTCTTCTCATCTTCGTTCCAATCTTGCCAGGTCTTTAACTTGATGCTATTCTTCACACTCACCAATCTATTGTAACATGAGAATGTTTTTCTTTTCGTTACTTCACTTTCTGAAGTAACTCTGCTCAAGAGCCTTTCTTGAAAGGTCCTCCGTTTTGTTACATCTCAGGTGCATGATAAACAAGAAACGTTACCTTTAGCTGTATTGCCTTTCAAGGGCCGAATCGACAGATACTAACACAGAATCATGCATAGACTACTCAGGTTGAGAAGAAAGCAGAGAGCTCAGGGATTCTGCCTGAAGATTCCCTCCCTTTGGTACGTTCTTCCCTCACCATTACTCTCCTCTTGAATTGGTGAAACTTTAAGGCAGACGAGAGGGAATGAAAAAAATCAAAATACATTGGAAGAGCTATTGAACTAAAACATCTGACTGCCTTGTTCCATTTTTTTAGCTAGACTTCTACGTATTAGACCTCGTGGCGCAACGGTATCGCGTCTGACTCCAGATCAGAAGGTTACGTTTTCAAATCACGCCGGGGTCAAAAGCTTCTTTATAGCAACATGAAAATGGGGCCGCAGCTTCAGCATGCAGGTCTCTTTGGCCTCATTGTGATTTTGAGAAATAACAACGCTTTGTATCACTTCATTTAAAAACGATATAAGAGTCACGGTCATCTGTGCAGCTGTGAGTAAGGTGTCAATGTAACCAGAACATATTAAAGCACAGTGTTTTTGAAGGTGTTGACTCCTATATCGTTCTGTATTGCATGAGTTATCTCTGAAGGTAAAAAGCAGGAGCAATGTGTAAAACATGAGCTTTGGTTGCCATCAATAAACGTGAGTGGCAAAGTACCACGTTTTGTGAATAACATCAGGTATCCATGTATAATGAGATGCGTTGGCCAGGAATCCAACCCGGGTCAACTGCTTGGAAGGCAGCTATGCTCACCACTATACCACTAACGCCTACATATGTCTCTTTACCTTGCATCTTGGCCATTGCAGTCTCCCATAACTGGATCGCTTCTCACATGCATAAAAGCACTTATCAAGCCACTACAGCACCTGGCTGCCTTTAAGCCTCTATTATTGCTTTATTCGTGCCACCATCCCTTCAAGATGCCGACAAGACATGCAACAAGAATCTTCTCTGTCAGTCCACAAGGTGGTGGAATGGACTTCCGCTGACAGTCCGTAAGGTCCAATCAATGGTTGTCTTCAACGCAAACTGAAGAATCAAAACTTCATGTAGTCACTAAGACTTGAATACTCATGGAAAAATAAGAAACTAAACTAAAACACATTTACTTTCTTCTCATCTTCCTTCCAATCTTGCCAGGTCTTTAACTTGATGCTATTCTTCACACTCACCAATCTATTGTAACATGAGAATGTTTTTCTTTTCGTTACTTCACTTTCTGAAGTAACTCTGCTCAAGAGCCTTTCTTGAAAGGTCCTCCGTTTTGTTACATCTCAGGTGCATGATAAACAAGAAACGTTACCTTTAGCTGTATTGCCTTTCAAGGGCCGAATCGACAGATACTAACACAGAATCATGCATAGACTACTCAGGTTGAGAAGAAAGCAGAGAGCTCAGGGATTCTGCCTGAAGATTCCCTCCCTTTGGTACGTTCTTCCCTCACCATTACTCTCCTCTTGAATTGGTGAAACTTTAAGGCAGACAAGAGGGAATGAAAAAAATCAAAATACATTGGAAGAGCTATTGAACTAAAACATCTGACTGCCTTGTTCCATTTTTTTAGCTAGACTTCTACGTATTAGACCTCGTGGCGCAACGGTAGCGTGTCTGACTCCAGATCAGAAGGTTACGTGTTCAAATCACGTCGGGGTCAAAAGCTTCTTTATAGCAACATGAAAATGGGGCCGTAGCTTCAGCATGCAGGTCTCTTTGGCCTCATTCTGATTTTGAGAAATAACAACGCTTTGTATCACTTCATTTAAAAACGATGTAAGAGTCACGGTCATCTGTGCAGCTGTGAGTAAGGTGTCAATGTAACCAGAACATATTAAAGCACAGTGTTTTTGAAGGTGTTGACTCCTATATCGTTCTGTATTGCATGAGTTATCTCTGAAGGTAAAAAGCAGGAGCAATCTGTAAAACATGAGCTTTGGTTGCCATCAATAAACGTGAGTGGCAAAGTACCACGTTTTGTGAATAACATCAGGTATCCATGTATAATGAGATGCGTTGGCCGGGAATCGAACCCAGGTCAACTGCTTGGAAGGCAGCTATGCTCACCACTATACCACCAACGCCTACATATGTCTCCTTACCTTGCATCTTGGCCATTGCAGTCTCCCATAATTGGATCGCTTCTCACATGCATAAAAGCACTTATCAAGCCACTACAGCACCTGGCTGCCTTTAAGCCTCTATTATTGCTTTATTCGTGCCACCATCCCTTCAAGATGCCGACAAGACATGCAACAAGAATCTTCTCTGTCAGTCCACAAGGTGGTGGAATGGACTTCCGCTGACAGTCCGTAAGGTCCAATCAATGGTTGTCTTCAACGCAAACTGAAGAATCAAAACTTCATGTAGTCACTAAGACTTGAATACTCATGGAAAAATAAGAAACTAAACTAAAACACATTTACTTTCTTCTCATCTTCGTTCCAATCTTGCCAGGTCTTTAACTTGATGCTATTCTTCACACTCACCAATCTATTGTAACATGAGAATGTTTTTCTTTTCGTTACTTCACTTTCTGAAGTAACTCTGCTCAAGAGCCTTTCTTGAAAGGTCCTCCGTTTTGTTACATCTCAGGTGCATGATAAACAAGAAACGTTACCTTTAGCTGTATTGCCTTTCAAGGGCCGAATCGACAGATACTAACACAGAATCATGCATAGACTACTCAGGTTGAGAAGAAAGCAGAGAGCTCAGGGATTCTGCCTGAAGATTCCCTCCCTTTGGTACGTTCTTCCCTCACCATTACTCTCCTCTTGAATTGGTGAAACTTTAAGGCAGACGAGAGGGAATGAAAAAAATCAAAATACATTGGAAGAGCTATTGAACTAAAACATCTGACTGCCTTGTTCCATTTTTTTAGCTAGACTTCTACGTATTAGACCTCGTGGCGCAACGGTAGCGTGTCTGACTCCAGATCAGAAGGTTACGTTTTCAAATCACGCCGGGGTCAAAAGCTTCTTTATAGCAACATGAAAATGGGGCCGTAGCTTCAGCATGCAGGTCTCTTTGGCCTCATTGTGATTTTGAGAAATAACAACGCTTTGTATCACTTCATTTAAAAACGATATAAGAGTCACGGTCATCTGTGCAGCTGTGAGTAAGGTGTCAATGTAACCAGAACATATTAAAGCACAGTGTTTTTGAAGGTGTTGACTCCTATATTGTTCTGTATTGCATGAGTTATCTCTGAAGGTAAAAAGCAGGAGCAATCTGTAAAACATGAGCTTTGGTTGCCATCAATAAACGTGAGTGGCAAAGTACCACGTTTTGTGAATAACATCAGGTATCCATGTATAATGAGATGCGTTGGCCGGGAATCGAACCCAGGTCAACTGCTTGGAAGGCAGCTATGCTCACCACTATACCACCAACGCCTACATATGTCTCTTTACCTTGCATCTTGGCCATTGCAGTCTCCCATAACTGGATCGCTTCTCACATGCGTAAAAGCACTTATCAAGCCACTACAGCACCTGGCTGCCTTTAAGCCTCTATTATTGCTTTATTCGTGCCACCATCCCTTCAAGATGCCGACAAGACATGCAACAAGAATCTTCTCTGTCAGTCCACAAGGTGGTGGAATGGACTTCCGCTGACAGTCCGTAAGGTCCAATCAATGGTTGTCTTCAACGCAAACTGAAGAATCAAAACTTCATGTAGTCACTAAGACTTGAATACTCATGGAAAAATAAGAAACTAAACTAAAACACATTTACTTTCTTCTCATCTTCCTTCCAATCTTGCCAGGTCTTTAACTTGATGCTATTCTTCACACTCACCAATCTATTGTAACATGAGAATGTTTTTCTTTTCGTTACTTCACTTTCTGAAGTAACTCTGCTCAAGAGCCTTTCTTGAAAGGTCCTCCGTTTTGTTACATCTCAGGTGCATGATAAACAAGAAACGTTACCTTTAGCTGTATTGCCTTTCAAGGGCCGAATCGACAGATACTAACACAGAATCATGCATAGACTACTCAGGTTGAGAAGAAAGCAGAGAGCTCAGGGATTCTGCCTGAAGATTCCCTCCCTTTGGTACGTTCTTCCCTCACCATTACTCTCCTCTTGAATTGGTGAAACTTTAAGGCAGACGAGAGGGAATGAAAAAAATCAAAATACATTGGAAGAGCTATTGAACTAAAACATCTGACTGCCTTGTTCCATTTTTTTAGCTAGACTTCTACGTATTAGACCTCGTGGGGCAACGGTAGCGTGTCTGACTCCAGATCAGAAGGTTGCGTGTTCAAATCACGTCGGGGTCAAAAGCTTCTTTATAGCAACATGAAAATGGGGCCGCAGCTTCAGCATGCAGGTCTCTTTGGCCTCATTCTGATTTTGAGAAATAACAACGCTTTGTATCACTTCATTTAAAAACGATGTAAGAGTCACGGTCATCTGTGCAGCTGTGAGTAAGGTGTCAATGTAACCAGAACATATTAAAGCACAGTGTTTTTGAAGGTGTTGACTCCTATATCGTTCTGTATTGCATGAGTTATCTCTGAAGGTAAAAAGCAGGAGCAATCTGTAAAACATGAGCTTTGGTTGCCATCAATAAACGTGAGTGGCAAAGTACCACGTTTTGTGAATAACATCAGGTATCCATGTATAATGAGATGCATTGGCCGGGAATCGAACCCGGGTCAACTGCTTGGAAGGCAGCTATGCTCACCACTATACCACCAACACCTACATATGTCTCCTTACCTTGCATCTTGGCCATTGCAGTCTCCCATAACTGGATCGCTTCTCACATGCATAAAAGCACTTATCAAGCCACTACAGCACCTGGCTGCCTTTAAGCCTCTATTATTGCTTTATTCGTGCCACCATCCCTTCAAGATGCCGACAAGACATGCAACAAGAATCTTCTCTGTCAGTCCACAAGGTGGTGGAATGGACTTCCGCTGACAGTCCGTAAGGTCCAATCAATGGTTGTCTTCAACGCAAACTGAAGAATCAAAACTTCATGTAGTCACTAAGACTTGAATACTCATGGAAAAATAAGAAACTAAACTAAAACACATTTACTTTCTTCTCATCTTCGTTCCAATCTTGCCAGGTCTTTAACTTGATGCTATTCTTCACACTCACCAATCTATTGTAACATGAGAATGTTTTTCTTTTCGTTACTTCACTTTCTGAAGTAACTCTGCTCAAGAGCCTTTCTTGAAAGGTCCTCCGTTTTGTTACATCTCAGGTGCATGATAAACAAGAAACGTTACCTTTAGCTGTATTGCCTTTCAAGGGCCGAATCGACAGATACTAACACAGAATCATGCATAGACTACTCAGGTTGAGAAGAAAGCAGAGAGCTCAGGGATTCTGCCTGAAGATTCCCTCCCTTTGGTACGTTCTTCCCTCACCATTACTCTCCTCTTGAATTGGTGAAACTTTAAGGCAGACGAGAGGGAATGAAAAATATCAAAATACATTGGAAGAGCTATTGAACTAAAACATCTGACTGCCTTGTTCCATTTTTTTAGCTAGACTTCTACGTATTAGACCTCGTGGCGCAACGGTAGCGCGTCTGACTCCAGATCAGAAGGTTACGTTTTCAAATCACGCCGGGGTCAAAAGCTTCTTTATAGCAACATGAAAATGGGGCCGTAGCTTCAGCATGCAGGTCTCTTTGGCCTCATTGTGATTTTGAGAAATAACAACGCTTTGTATCACTTCATTTAAAAACGATATAAGAGTCACGGTCATCTGTGCAGCTGTGAGTAAGGTGTCAATGTAACCAGAACATATTAAAGCACAGTGTTTTTGAAGGTGTTGACTCCTATATCGTTCTGTATTGCATGAGTTATCTCTGAAGGTAAAAAGCAGGAGCAATCTGTAAAACATGAGCTTTGGTTGCCATCAATAAACGTGAGTGGCAAAGTACCACGTTTTGTGAATAACATCAGGTATCCATGTATAATGAGATGCGTTGGCCAGGAATCCAACCCGGGTCAACTGCTTGGAAGGCAGCTATACTCACCACTATACCACTAACGCCTACATATGTCTCTTTACCTTGCATCTTGGCCATTGCAGTCTCCCATAACTGGATCGCTTCTCACATGCATAAAAGCACTTATCAAGCCACTACAGCACCTGGCTGCCTTTAAGCCTCTATTATTGCTTTATTCGTGCCACCATCCCTTCAAGATGCCGACAAGACATGCAACAAGAATCTTCTCTGTCAGTCCACAAGGTGGTGGAATGGACTTCCGCTGACAGTCCGTAAGGTCCAATCAATGGTTGTCTTCAACGCAAACTGAAGAATCAAAACTTCATGTAGTCACTAAGACTTGAATACTCATGGAAAAATAAGAAACTAAACTAAAACACATTTACTTTCTTCTCATCTTCGTTCCAATCTTGCCAGGTCTTTAACTTGATGCTATTCTTCACACTCACCAATCTATTGTAACATGAGAATGTTTTTCTTTTCGTTACTTCACTTTCTGAAGTAACTCTGCTCAAGAGCCTTTCTTGAAAGGTCCTCCGTTTTGTTACATCTCAGGTGCATGATAAACAAGAAACGTTACCTTTAGCTGTATTGCCTTTCAAGGGCCGAATCGACAGATACTAACACAGAATCATGCATAGACTACTCAGGTTGAGAAGAAAGCAGAGAGCTCAGGGATTCTGCCTGAAGATTCCCTCCCTTTGGTACGTTCTTCCCTCACCATTACTCTCCTCTTGAATTGGTGAAACTTTAAGGCAGACGAGAGGGAATGAAAAAAATCAAAATACATTGGAAGAGCTATTGAACTAAAACATCTGACTGCCTTGTTCCATTTTTTTTAGCTAGACTTCTACGTATTAGACCTCGTGGCGCAACGGTAGCGTGTCTGACTCCAGATCAGAAGGTTACGTGTTCAAATCACGTCGGGGTCAAAAGCTTCTTTATAGCAACATGAAAATGGGCCCGCAGCTTCAGCGTGCAGGTCTCTTTGGCCTCATTCTGATTTTGAGAAATAACAACGCTTTGTATCACTTCATTTAAAAACGATGTAAGAGTCACGGTCATCTGTGCAGCTGTGAGTAAGGTGTCAATGTAACCAGAACATATTAAAGCACAGTGTTTTTGAAGGTGTTGACTCCTATATTGTTCTGTATTGCATGAGTTATCTCTGAAGGTAAAAAGCAGGAGCAATCTGTAAAACATGAGCTTTGGTTGCCATCAATAAACGTGAGTGGCAAAGTACCACGTTTTGTGAATAACATCAGGTATCCATGTATAATGAGATGCGTTGGCCGGGAATCGAACCCAGGTCAACTGCTTGGAAGGCAGCTATGCTCACCACTATACCACCAACGCCTACATATGTCTCCTTACCTTGCATCTTGGCCATTGCAGTCTCCCATAATTGGATCGCTTCTCACATGCATAAAAGCACTTATCAAGCCACTACAGCACCTGGCTGCCTTTAAGCCTCTATTATTGCTTTATTCGTGCCACCATCCCTTCAAGATGCCGACAAGACATGCAACAAGAATCTTCTCTGTCAGTCCACAAGGTGGTGGAATGGACTTCCGCTGACAGTCCGTAAGGTCCAATCAATGGTTGTCTTCAACGCAAACTGAAGAATCAAAACTTCATGTAGTCACTAAGACTTGAATACTCATGGAAAAATAAGAAACTAAACTAAAACACATTTACTTTCTTCTCATCTTCGTTCCAATCTTGCCAGGTCTTTAACTTGATGCTATTCTTCACACTCACCAATCTATTGTAACATGAGAATGTTTTTCTTTTCGTTACTTCACTTTCTGAAGTAACTCTGCTCAAGAGCCTTTCTTGAAAGGTCCTCCGTTTTGTTACATCTCAGGTGCATGATAAACAAGAAACGTTACCTTTAGCTGTATTGCCTTTCAAGGGCCGAATCGACAGATACTAACACAGAATCATGCATAGACTACTCAGGTTGAGAAGAAAGCAGAGAGCTCAGGGATTCTGCCTGAAGATTCCCTCCCTTTGGTACGTTCTTCCCTCACCATTACTCTCCTCTTGAATTGGTGAAACTTTAAGGCAGACGAGAGGGAATGAAAAAAATCAAAATACATTGGAAGAGCTATTGAACTAAAACATCTGACTGCCTTGTTCCATTTTTTTAGCTAGACTTCTACGTATTAGACCTCGTGGCGCAACGGTAGCGTGTCTGACTCCAGATCAGAAGGTTACGTGTTCAAATCACGTCGGGGTCAAAAGCTTCTTTATAGCAACATGAAAATGGGGCCGCAGCTTCAGCATGCAGGTCTCTTTGGCCTCATTCTGATTTTGAGAAATAACAACGCTTTGTATCACTTCATTTAAAAACGATGTAAGAGTCACGGTCATCTGTGCAGCTGTGAGTAAGGTGTCAATGTAAGCAGAACATATTAAAGCACAGTGTTTTTGAAGGTGTTGACTCCTATATCGTTCTGTATTGCATGAGTTATCTCTGAAGGTAAAAAGCAGGAGCAATCTGTAAAACATGAGCTTTGGTTGCCATCAATAAACGTGAGTGGCAAAGTACCACGTTTTGTGAATAACATCCGGTATCCATGTATAATGAGATGCATCGGCCGGGAATCGAACCCGGGTCAACTGCTTGGAAGGCAGCTATGCTCACCACTATACCACCAACGCCTACATATGTCTCCTTACCTTGCATCTTGGCCATTGCAGTCTCCCATAACTGGATCGCTTCTCACATGCATAAAAGCACTTATCAAGCCACTACAGCACCTGGCTGCCTTTAAGCCTCTATTATTGCTTTATTCGTGCCACCATCCCTTCAAGATGCCGACAAGACATGCAACAAGAATCTTCTCTGTCAGTCCACAAGGTGGTGGAATGGACTTCCGCTGACAGTCCGTAAGGTCCAATCAATGGTTGTCTTCAACGCAAACTGAAGAATCAAAACTTCATGTAGTCACTAAGACTTGAATACTCATGGAAAAATAAGAAACTAAACTAAAACACATTTACTTTCTTCTCATCTTCGTTCCAATCTTGCCAGGTCTTTAACTTGATGCTATTCTTCACACTCACCAATCTATTGTAACATGAGAATGTTTTTCTTTTCGTTACTTCACTTTCTGAAGTAACTCTGCTCAAGAGCCTTTCTTGAAAGGTCCTCCGTTTTGTTACATCTCAGGTGCATGATAAACAAGAAACGTTACCTTTAGCTGTATTGCCTTTCAAGGGCCGAATCGACAGATACTAACACAGAATCATGCATAGACTACTCAGGTTGAGAAGAAAGCAGAGAGCTCAGGGATTCTGCCTGAAGATTCCCTCCCTTTGGTACGTTCTTCCCTCACCATTACTCTCCTCTTGAATTGGTGAAACTTTAAGGCAGACGAGAGGGAATGAAAAAAATCAAAATACATTGGAAGAGCTATTGAACTAAAACATCTGACTGCCTTGTTCCATTTTTTTAGCTAGACTTCTACGTATTAGACCTCGTGGCGCAACGGTAGCGTGTCTGACTCCAGATCAGAAGGTTACGTGTTCAAATCACGTCGGGGACAAAAGCTTCTTTATAGCAACATGAAAATGGGGCCGCAGCTTCAGCGTGCAGGTCTCTTTGGCCTCATTCTGATTTTGAGAAATAACAACGCTTTGTATCACTTCATTTAAAAACGATGTAAGAGTCACGGTCATCTGTGCAGCTGTGAGTAAGGTGTCAATGTAACCAGAACATATTAAAGCACAGTGTTTTTGAAGGTGTTGACTCCTATATCGTTCTGTATTGCATGAGTTATCTCTGAAGGTAAAAAGCAGCAGGAGCAATCTGTAAAACATGAGCTTTGGTTGCCATCAATAAACGTGAGTGGCAAAGTACCACGTTTTGTGAATAACATCAGGTATCCATGTATAATGAGATGCGTTGGCCGGGAATCGAACCCTGGTCAACTGCTTGGAAGGCAGATATGCTCACCACTATACCACCAACGCCTACATATGTCTCTTTACCTTGCATCTTGGCCATTGCAGTCTCCCATAACTGGATCGCTTCTCACATGCATAAACGCACTTATCAAGCCACTACAGCACCTGGCTGCCTTTAAGCCTCTATTATTGCTTTATTCATGCCACCATCCCTTCAAGATGCCGACAAGACATGCAACAAGAATCTTCTCTGTCAGTCCACAAGGTGGTGGAATGGACTTCCGCTGACAGTCCGTAAGGTCCAATCAATGGTTGTCTTCAACGCAAACTGAAGAATCAAAACTTCATGTAGTCACTAAGACTTGAATACTCATGGAAAAATAAGAAACTAAACTAAAACACATTTACTTTCTTCTCATCTTCGTTCCAATCTTGCCAGGTCTTTAACTTGATGCTATTCTTCACACTCACCAATCTATTGTAACATGAGAATGTTTTTCTTTTCGTTACTTCACTTTCTGAAGTAACTCTGCTCAAGAGCCTTTCTTGAAAGGTCCTCCGTTTTGTTACATCTCAGGTGCATGATAAACAAGAAACGTTACCTTTAGCTGTATTGCCTTTCAAGGGCCGAATCGACAGATACTAACACAGAGTCATGCATAGACTACTCAGGTTGAGAAGAAAGCAGAGAGCTCAGGGATTCTGCCTGAAGATTCCCTCCCTTTGGTACGTTCTTCCCTCACCATTACTCTCCTCTTGAATTGGTGAAACTTTAAGGCAGACGAGAGGGAATGAAAAAAATCAAAATACATTGGAAGAGCTATTGAACTAAAACATCTGACTGCCTTGTTCCATTTTTTTAGCTAGACTTCTACGTATTAGACCTCGTGGCGCAACGGTAGCGCGTCTGACTCCAGTTCAGAAGGTTACGTGTTCAAATCACGTCGGGGTCAAAAGCTTCTTTATAGCAACATGAAAATGGGGCCGCAGCTTCAGCATGCAGGTCTCTTTGGCCTCATTCTGATTTTGAGAAATAACAACGCTTTGTATCACTTCATTTAAAAACGATGTAAGAGTCACGGTCATCTGTGCAGCTGTGAGTAAGGTGTCAATGTAACCAGAACATATTAAAGCACAGTGTTTTTGAAGGTGTTGACTCCTATATCGTTCTGTATTGCATGAGTTATCTCTGAAGGTAAAAAGCAGGAGCAATCTGTAAAAATGAGCTTTGGTTGCCATCAATAAACGTGAGTGGCAAAGTACCACGTTTTGTGAATAACATCAGGTATCCATGTATAATGAGATGCGTTGGCCGGGAATCGAACCCGGGTCAACTGCTTGGAAGGCAGCTATGCTCACCACTATACCACCAACGCCTACATATGTCTCTTTACCTTGCATCTTGGCCATTGCAGTCTCCCATAACTGGATCGCTTCTCACATGCATAAAAGCACTTATCAAGCCACTACAGCACCTGGCTGCCTTTAAGCCTCTATTATTGCTTTATTCGTGCCACCATCCCTTCAAGATGCCGACAAGACATGCAACAAGAATCTTCTCTGTCAGTCCACAAGGTGGTGGAATGGACTTCCGCTGACAGTCCGTAAGGTCCAATCAATGGTTGTCTTCAACGCAAACTGAAGAATCAAAACTTCATGTAGTCACTAAGACTTGAATACTCATGGAAAAATAAGAAACTAAACTAAAACACAATTACTTTCTTCTCATCTTCGTTCCAATCTTGCCAGGTCTTTAACTTGATGCTATTCTTCACACTCACCAATCTATTGTAACATGAGAATGTTTTTCTTTTCGTTACTTCACTTTCTGAAGTAACTCTGCTCAAGAGCCTTTCTTGAAAGGTCCTCCGTTTTGTTACATCTCAGGTGCATGATAAACAAGAAACGTTACCTTTAGCTGTATTGCCTTTCAAGGGCCGAATCGACAGATACTAACACAGAGTCATGCATAGACTACTCAGGTTGAGAAGAAAGCAGAGAGCTCAGGGATTCTGCCTGAAGATTCCCTCCCTTTGGTACGTTCTTCCCTCACCATTACTCTCCTCTTGAATTGGTGAAACTTTAAGGCAGACGAGAGGGAATGAAAAAAATCAAAATACATTGGAAGAGCTATTGAACTAAAACATCTGACTGCCTTGTTCCATTTTTTTAGCTAGACTTCTACGTATTAGACCTCGTGGCGCAACGGTAGCGCGTCTGACTCCAGATCAGAAGGTTACGTGTTCAAATCACGTCGGGGTCAAAAGCTTCTTTATAGCAACATGAAAATGGGGCCGCAGCTTCAGCATGCAGGTCTCTTTGGCCTCATTCTGACTTTGAGAAATAACAACGCTTTGTATCACTTCATTTAAAAATGATGTAAGAGTCACGGTCATCTGTGCAGCTGTGAGTAAGGTGTCAATGTAACCAGAACATATTAAAGCACAGTGTTTTTGAAGGTGTTGACTCCTATATCGTTCTGTATTGCATGAGTTATCTCTGAAGGTAAAAAGCAGGAGCAATCTGTAAAAATGAGCTTTGGTTGCCATCAATAAACGTGAGTGGCAAAGTACCACGTTTTGTGAATAACATCAGGTATCCATGTATAATGAGATGCGTTGGCCGGGAATCGAACCCGGGTCAACTGCTTGGAAGGCAGCTATGCTCACCACTATACCACCAACGCCTACATATGTCTCTTTACCTTGCATCTTGGCCATTGCAGTCTCCCATAACTGGATCGCTTCTCACATGCATAAAAGCACTTATCAAGCCACTACAGCACCTGGCTGCCTTTAAGCCTCTATTATTGCTTTATTCGTGCCACCATCCCTTCAAGATGCCGACAAGACATGCAACAAGAATCTTCTCTGTCAGTCCACAAGGTGGTGGAATGGACTTCCGCTGACAGTCCGTAAGGTCCAATCAATGGTTGTCTTCAACGCAAACTGAAGAATCAAAACTTCATGTAGTCACTAAGACTTGAATACTCATGGAAAAATAAGAAACTAAACTAAAGCACATTTACTTTCTTCTCATCTTCGTTCCAATCTTGCCAGGTCTTTAACTTGATGCTATTCTTCACACTCACCAATCTATTGTAACATGAGAATGTTTTTCTTTTCGTTACTTCACTTTCTGAAGTAACTCTGCTCAAGAGCCTTTCTTGAAAGGTCCTCCGTTTTGTTACATCTCAGGTGCATGATAAACAAGAAACGTTACCTTTAGCTGTATTGCCTTTCAAGGGCCGAATCGACAGATACTAACACAGAATCATGCATAGACTACTCAGGTTGAGAAGAAAGCAGAGAGCTCAGGGATTCTGCCTGAAGATTCCTTCCCTTTGGTACGTTCTTCCCTCACCATTACTCTCCTCTTGAATTGGTGAAACTTTAAGGCAGACGAGAGGGAATGAAAAAAATCAAAATACATTGGAAGAGCTATTGAACTAAAACATCTGACTGCCTTGTTCCATTTTTTTAGCTAGACTTCTACGTATTAGACCTCGTGGCGCAACGGTAGCGCGTCTGACTCCACATCAGAAGGTTACGTGTTCAAATCACGTCGGGGTCAAAAGCTTCTTTATAGCAACATGAAAATGGGGCCGCAGCTTCAGCATGCAGGTCTCTTTGGCCTCATTCTGATTTTGAGAAATAACAACGCTTTGTATCACTTCATTTAAAAACGATGTAAGAGTCACGGTCATCTGTGCAGCTGTGAGTAAGGTGTCAATGTAACCAGAACATATTAAAGCACAGTGTTTTTGAAGGTGTTGACTCCTATATCGTTCTGTATTGCATGAGTTATCTCTGAAGGTAAAAAGCAGGAGCAATCTGTAAAACATGAGCTTTGGTTGCCATCAATAAACGTGAGTGGCAAAGTACCACGTTTTGTGAATAACATCAGGTATCCATGTATAATGAGATGCGTTGGCCGGGAATCGAACCCGGGTCAACTGCTTGGAAGGCAGCTATGCTCACCACTATACCACCAACGCCTACATATGTCTCTTTACCTTGCATCTTGGCCATTGCAGTCTCCCATAACTGGATCGCTTCTCACATGCATAAAAGCACTTATCAAGCCACTACAGCACCTGGCTGCCTTTAAGCCTCTATTATTGCTTTATTCGTGCCACCATCCCTTCAAGATGCCGACAAGACATGCAACAAGAATCTTCTCTGTCAGTCCACAAGGTGGTGGAATGGACTTCCGCTGACAGTCCGTAAGGTCCAATCAATGGTTGTCTTCAATGCAAACTGAAGAATCAAAACTTCATGTAGTCACTAAGACTTGAATAGTCATGGAAAAATAAGAAACTAAACTAAAACACATTTACTTTCTTCTCATCTTCGTTCCAATCTTGCCAGGTCTTTAACTTGATGCTATTCTTCACACTCACCAATCTATTGTAACATGAGAATGTTTTTCTTTTCGTTACTTCACTTTCTGAAGTAACTCTGCTCAAGAGCCTTTCTTGAAAGGTCCTCCGTTTTGTTACATCTCAGGTGCATGATAAACAAGAAACGTTACCTTTAGCTGTATTGCCTTTCAAGGGCCGAATCGACAGATACTAACACAGAATCATGCATAGACTACTCAGGTTGAGAAGAAAGCAGAGAGCTCAGGGATTCTGCCTGAAGATTCCTTCCCTTTGGTACGTTCTTCCCTCACCATTACTCTCCTCTTGAATTGGTGAAACTTTAAGGCAGACGAGAGGGAATGAAAAAAATCAAAATACATTGGAAGAGCTATTGAACTAAAACATCTGACTGCCTTGTTCCATTTTTTTAGCTAGACTTCTACGTATTAGACCTCGTGGCGCAACGGTAGTGCGTCTGACTCCACATCAGAAGGTTACGTGTTCAAATCATGTCGTGGTCAAAAGCTTCTTTATAGCAACATGAAAATGGGGCCGCAGCTTCAGCATGCAGGTCTCTTTGGCCTCATTCTGATTTTGAGAAATAACAACGCTTTGTATCACTTCATTTAAAAACGATGTAAGAGTCACGGTCATCTGTGCAGCTGTGAGTAAGGTGTCAATGTAACCAGAACATATTAAAGCACAGTGTTTTTGAAGGTGTTGACTCCTATATCGTTCTGTATTGCATGAGTTATCTCTGAAGGTAAAAAGCAGGAGCAATCTGTAAAACATGAGCTTTGGTTGCCATCAATAAACGTGAGTGGCAAAGTACCACGTTTTGTGAATAACATCAGGTATCCATGTATAATGAGATGCGTTGGCCGGGAATCGAACCCGGGTCAACTGCTTGGAAGGCAGCTATGCTCACCACTATACCACCAACGCCTACATATGTCTCTTTACCTTGCATCTTGGCCATTGCAGTCTCCCATAACTGGATCGCTTCTCACATGCATAAAAGCACTTATCAAGCCACTACAGCACCTGGCTGCCTTTAAGCCTCTATTATTGCTTTATTCGTGCCACCATCCCTTCAAGATGCCGACAAGACATGCAACAAGAATCTTCTCTGTCAGTCCACAAGGTGGTGGAATGGACTTCCGCTGACAGTCCGTAAGGTCCAATCAATGGTTGTCTTCAATGCAAACTGAAGAATCAAAACTTCATGTAGTCACTAAGACTTGAATAGTCATGGAAAAATAAGAAACTAAACTAAAACACATTTACTTTCTTCTCATCTTCGTTCCAATCTTGCCAGGTCTTTAACTTGATGCTATTCTTCACACTCACCAATCTATTGTAACATGAGAATGTTTTTCTTTTCGTTACTTCACTTTCTGAAGTAACTCTGCTCAAGAGCCTTTCTTGAAAGGTCCTCCGTTTTGTTACATCTCAGGTGCATGATAAACAAGAAACGTTACCTTTAGCTGTATTGCCTTTCAAGGGCCGAATCGACAGATACTAACACAGAATCATGCATAGACTACTCAGGTTGAGAAGAAAGCAGAGAGCTCAGGGATTCTGCCTGAAGATTCCTTCCCTTTGGTACGTTCTTCCCTCACCATTACTCTCCTCTTGAATTGGTGAAACTTTAAGGCAGACGAGAGGGAATGAAAAAAATCAAAATACATTGGAAGAGCTATTGAACTAAAACATCTGACTGCCTTGTTCCATTTTTTTAGCTAGACTTCTACGTATTAGACCTCGTGGCGCAACGGTAGTGCGTCTGACTCCACATCAGAAGGTTACGTGTTCAAATCATGTCGGGGTCAAAAGCTTCTTTATAGCAACATGAAAATGGGGCCGCAGCTTCAGCATGCAGGTCTCTTTGGCCTCATTCTGATTTTGAGAAATAACAACGCTTTGTATCACTTCATTTAAAAACGATGTAAGAGTCACGGTCATCTGTGCAGCTGTGAGTAAGGTGTCAATGTAACCAGAACATATTAAAGCACAGTGTTTTTGAAGGTGTTGACTCCTATATCGTTCTGTATTGCATGAGTTATCTCTGAAGGTAAAAAGCAGGAGCAATCTGTAAAACATGAGCTTTGGTTGCCATCAATAAACGTGAGTGGCAAAGTACCACGTTTTGTGAATAACATCAGGTATCCATGTATAATGAGATGCGTTGGCCGGGAATCGAACCCGGGTCAACTGCTTGGAAGGCAGCTATGCTCACCACTATACCACCAACGCCTACATATGTCTCTTTACCTTGCATCTTGGCCATTGCAGTCTCCCATAACTGGATCGCTTCTCACATGCATAAAAGCACTTATCAAGCCACTACAGCACCTGGCTGCCTTTAAGCCTCTATTATTGCTTTATTCGTGCCACCATCCCTTCAAGATGCCGACAAGACATGCAACAAGAATCTTCTCTGTCAGTCCACAAGGTGGTGGAATGGACTTCCGCTGACAGTCCGTAAGGTCCAATCAATGGTTGTCTTCAATGCAAACTGAAGAATCAAAACTTCATGTAGTCACTAAGACTTGAATAGTCATGGAAAAATAAGAAACTAAACTAAAACACATTTACTTTCTTCTCATCTTCGTTCCAATCTTGCCAGGTCTTTAACTTGATGCTATTCTTCACACTCACCAATCTATTGTAACATGAGAATGTTTTTCTTTTCGTTACTTCACTTTCTGAAGTAACTCTGCTCAAGAGCCTTTCTTGAAAGGTCCTCCGTTTTGTTACATCTCAGGTGCATGATAAACAAGAAACGTTACCTTTAGCTGTATTGCCTTTCAAGGGCCGAATCGACAGATACTAACACAGAATCATGCATAGACTACTCAGGTTGAGAAGAAAGCAGAGAGCTCAGGGATTCTGCCTGAAGATTCCTTCCCTTTGGTACGTTCTTCCCTCACCATTACTCTCCTCTTGAATTGGTGAAACTTTAAGGCAGACGAGAGGGAATGAAAAAAATCAAAATACATTGGAAGAGCTATTGAACTAAAACATCTGACTGCCTTGTTCCATTTTTTTAGCTAGACTTCTATGTATTAGACCTCGTGGCGCAACGGTAGCGCGTCTGACTCCAGATCAGAAGGTTACGTGTTCAAATCACGTCGGGGTCAAAAGCTTCTTTATAGCAACATGAAAATGGGGCCGCAGCTTCAGCATGCAGGTCTCTTTGGCCTCATTCTGATTTTGAGAAATAACAACGCTTTGTATCACTTCATTTAAAAACGATGTAAGAGTCACGGTCATCTGTGCAGCTGTGAGTAAGGTGTCAATGTAACCAGAACATATTAAAGCACAGTGTTTTTGAAGGTGTTGACTCCTATATCGTTCTGTATTGCATGAGTTATCTCTGAAGGTAAAAAGCAGGAGCAATCTGTAAAACATGAGCTTTGGTTGCCATCAATAAACGTGAGTGGCAAAGTACCACGTTTTGTGAATAACATCAGGTATCCATGTATAATGAGATGCGTTGGCCGGGAATCGAACCCGGGTCAACTGCTTGGAAGGCAGCTATGCTCACCACTATACCACCAACGCCTACATATGTCTCTTTACCTTGCATCTTGGCCATTGCAGTCTCCCATAACTGGATCGCTTCTCACATGCATAAAAGCACTTATCAAGCCACTACAGCACCTGGCTGCCTTTAAGCCTCTATTATTGCTTTATTCGTGCCACCATCCCTTCAAGATGCCGACAAGACATGCAACAAGAATCTTCTCTGTCAGTCCACAAGGTGGTGGAATGGACTTCCGCTGACAGTCCGTAAGGTCCAATCAATGGTTGTCTTCAACGCAAACTGAAGAATCAAAACTTCATGTAGTCACTAAGACTTGAATACTCATGGAAAAATAAGAAACTAAACTAAAACACATTTACTTTCTTCTCATCTTCGTTCCAATCTTGCCAGGTCTTTAACTTGATGCTATTCTTCACACTCACCAATCTATTGTAACATGAGAATGTTTTTCTTTTCGTTACTTCACTTTCTGAAGTAACTCTGCTCAAGAGCCTTTCTTGAAAGGTCCTCCGTTTTGTTACATCTCAGGTGCATGATAAACAAGAAACGTTACCTTTAGCTGTATTGCCTTTCAAGGGCCGAATCGACAGATACTAACACAGAGTCATGCATAGACTACTCAGGTTGAGAAGAAAGCAGAGAGCTCAGGGATTCTGCCTGAAGATTCCCTCCCTTTGGTACGTTCTTCCCTCACCATTACTCTCCTCTTGAATTGGTGAAACTTTAAGGCAGACGAGAGGGAATGAAAAAAATCAAAATACATTGGAAGAGCTATTGAACTAAAACATCTGACTGCCTTGTTCCATTTTTTTAGCTAGACTTCTACGTATTAGACCTCGTGGCGCAACGGTAGCGCGTCTGACTCCAGATCAGAAGGTTACGTGTTCAAATCACGTCGGGGTCAAAAGCTTCTTTATAGCAACATGAAAATGGGGCCGCAGCTTCAGCATGCAGGTCTCTTTGGCCTCATTCTGATTTTGAGAAATAACAACGCTTTGTATCACTTCATTTAAAAACGATGTAAGAGTCACGGTCATCTGTGCAGCTGTGAGTAAGGTGTCAATGTAACCAGAACATATTAAAGCACAGTGTTTTTGAAGGTGTTGACTCCTATATCGTTCTGTATTGCATGAGTTATCTCTGAAGGTAAAAAGCAGGAGCAATCTGTAAAAATGAGCTTTGGTTGCCATCAATAAACGTGAGTGGCAAAGTACCACGTTTTGTGAATAACATCAGGTATCCATGTATAATGAGATGCGTTGGCCGGGAATCGAACCCGGGTCAACTGCTTGGAAGGCAGCTATGCTCACCACTATACCACCAACGCCTACATATGTCTCTTTACCTTGCATCTTGGCCATTGCAGTCTCCCATAACTGGATCGCTTCTCACATGCATAAAAGCACTTATCAAGCCACTACAGCACCTGGCTGCCTTTAAGCCTCTATTATTGCTTTATTCGTGCCACCATCCCTTCAAGATGCCGACAAGACATGCAACAAGAATCTTCTCTGTCAGTCCACAAGGTGGTGGAATGGACTTCCGCTGACAGTCCGTAAGGTCCAATCAATGGTTGTCTTCAACGCAAACTGAAGAATCAAAACTTCATGTAGTCACTAAGACTTGAATACTCATGGAAAAATAAGAAACTAAACTAAAGCACATTTACTTTCTTCTCATCTTCGTTCCAATCTTGCCAGGTCTTTAACTTGATGCTATTCTTCACACTCACCAATCTATTGTAACATGAGAATGTTTTTCTTTTCGTTACTTCACTTTCTGAAGTAACTCTGCTCAAGAGCCTTTCTTGAAAGGTCCTCCGTTTTGTTACATCTCAGGTGCATGATAAACAAGAAACGTTACCTTTAGCTGTATTGCCTTTCAAGGGCCGAATCGACAGATACTAACACAGAATCATGCATAGACTACTCAGGTTGAGAAGAAAGCAGAGAGCTCAGGGATTCTGCCTGAAGATTCCTTCCCTTTGGTACGTTCTTCCCTCACCATTACTCTCCTCTTGAATTGGTGAAACTTTAAGGCAGACGAGAGGGAATGAAAAAAATCAAAATACATTGGAAGAGCTATTGAACTAAAACATCTGACTGCCTTGTTCCATTTTTTTAGCTAGACTTCTACGTATTAGACCTCGTGGCGCAACGGTAGCGCGTCTGACTCCACATCAGAAGGTTACGTGTTCAAATCACGTCGGGGTCAAAAGCTTCTTTATAGCAACATGAAAATGGGGCCGCAGCTTCAGCATGCAGGTCTCTTTGGCCTCATTCTGATTTTGAGAAATAACAACGCTTTGTATCACTTCATTTAAAAACGATGTAAGAGTCACGGTCATCTGTGCAGCTGTGAGTAAGGTGTCAATGTAACCAGAACATATTAAAGCACAGTGTTTTTGAAGGTGTTGACTCCTATATCGTTCTGTATTGCATGAGTTATCTCTGAAGGTAAAAAGCAGGAGCAATCTGTAAAACATGAGCTTTGGTTGCCATCAATAAACGTGAGTGGCAAAGTACCACGTTTTGTGAATAACATCAGGTATCCATGTATAATGAGATGCGTTGGCCGGGAATCGAACCCGGGTCAACTGCTTGGAAGGCAGCTATGCTCACCACTATACCACCAACGCCTACATATGTCTCTTTACCTTGCATCTTGGCCATTGCAGTCTCCCATAACTGGATCGCTTCTCACATGCATAAAAGCACTTATCAAGCCACTACAGCACCTGGCTGCCTTTAAGCCTCTATTATTGCTTTATTCGTGCCACCATCCCTTCAAGATGCCGACAAGACATGCAACAAGAATCTTCTCTGTCAGTCCACAAGGTGGTGGAATGGACTTCCGCTGACAGTCCGTAAGGTCCAATCAATGGTTGTCTTCAATGCAAACTGAAGAATCAAAACTTCATGTAGTCACTAAGACTTGAATAGTCATGGAAAAATAAGAAACTAAACTAAAACACATTTACTTTCTTCTCATCTTCGTTCCAATCTTGCCAGGTCTTTAACTTGATGCTATTCTTCACACTCACCAATCTATTGTAACATGAGAATGTTTTTCTTTTCGTTACTTCACTTTCTGAAGTAACTCTGCTCAAGAGCCTTTCTTGAAAGGTCCTCCGTTTTGTTACATCTCAGGTGCATGATAAACAAGAAACGTTACCTTTAGCTGTATTGCCTTTCAAGGGCCGAATCGACAGATACTAACACAGAATCATGCATAGACTACTCAGGTTGAGAAGAAAGCAGAGAGCTCAGGGATTCTGCCTGAAGATTCCTTCCCTTTGGTACGTTCTTCCCTCACCATTACTCTCCTCTTGAATTGGTGAAACTTTAAGGCAGACGAGAGGGAATGAAAAAAATCAAAATACATTGGAAGAGCTATTGAACTAAAACATCTGACTGCCTTGTTCCATTTTTTTAGCTAGACTTCTATGTATTAGACCTCGTGGCGCAACGGTAGCGCGTCTGACTCCAGATCAGAAGGTTACGTGTTCAAATCACGTCGGGGTCAAAAGCTTCTTTATAGCAACATGAAAATGGGGCCGCAGCTTCAGCATGCAGGTCTCTTTGGCCTCATTCTGATTTTGAGAAATAACAACGCTTTGTATCACTTCATTTAAAAACGATGTAAGAGTCACGGTCATCTGTGCAGCTGTGAGTAAGGTGTCAATGTAACCAGAACATATTAAAGCACAGTGTTTTTGAAGGTGTTGACTCCTATATCGTTCTGTATTGCATGAGTTATCTCTGAAGGTAAAAAGCAGGAGCAATCTGTAAAACATGAGCTTTGGTTGCCATCAATAAACGTGAGTGGCAAAGTACCACGTTTTGTGAATAACATCAGGTATCCATGTATAATGAGATGCGTTGGCCGGGAATCAAACCCGGGTCAACTGCTTGGAAGGCAGCTATGCTCACCACTATACCACCAATGCCTACATATGTCTCTTTACCTTGCATCTTGGCCATTGCAGTCTCCCATAACTGGATCGCTTCTCACATGCATAAAAGCACTTATCAAGCCACTACAGCACCTGGCTGCCTTTAAGCCTCTATTATTGCTTTATTCGTGCCACCATCCCTTCAAGATGCCGACAAGACATGCAACAAGAATCTTCTCTGTCAGTCCACAAGGTGGTGGAATGGACTTCCGCTGACAGTCCGTAAGGTCCAATCAATGGTTGTCTTCAATGCAAACTGAAGAATCAAAACTTCATGTAGTCACTAAGACTTGAATAGTCATGGAAAAATAAGAAACTAAACTAAAACACATTTACTTTCTTCTCATCTTCGTTCCAATCTTGCCAGGTCTTTAACTTGATGCTATTCTTCACACTCACCAATCTATTGTAACATGAGAATGTTTTTCTTTTCGTTACTTCACTTTCTGAAGTAACTCTGCTCAAGAGCCTTTCTTGAAAGGTCCTCCGTTTTGTTACATCTCAGGTGCATGATAAACAAGAAACGTTACCTTTAGCTGTATTGCCTTTCAAGGGCCGAATCGACAGATACTAACACAGAATCATGCATAGACTACTCAGGTTGAGAAGAAAGCAGAGAGCTCAGGGATTCTGCCTGAAGATTCCTTCCCTTTGGTACGTTCTTCCCTCACCATTACTCTCCTCTTGAATTGGTGAAACTTTAAGGCAGACGAGAGGGAATGAAAAAAATCAAAATACATTGGAAGAGCTATTGAACTAAAACATCTGACTGCCTTGTTCCATTTTTTTAGCTAGACTTCTATGTATTAGACCTCGTGGCGCAACGGTAGCGCGTCTGACTCCAGATCAGAAGGTTACGTGTTCAAATCACGTCGGGGTCAAAAGCTTCTTTATAGCAACATGAAAATGGGGCCGCAGCTTCAGCATGCAGGTCTCTTTGGCCTCATTCTGATTTTGAGAAATAACAACGCTTTGTATCACTTCATTTAAAAACGATGTAAGAGTCACGGTCATCTGTGCAGCTGTGAGTAAGGTGTCAATGTAACCAGAACATATTAAAGCACAGTGTTTTTGAAGGTGTTGACTCCTATATCGTTCTGTATTGCATGAGTTATCTCTGAAGGTAAAAAGCAGGAGCAATCTGTAAAACATGAGCTTTGGTTGCCATCAATAAACGTGAGTGGCAAAGTACCACGTTTTGTGAATAACATCAGGTATCCATGTATAATGAGATGCGTTGGCCGGGAATCGAACCCGGGTCAACTGCTTGGAAGGCAGCTATGCTCACCACTATACCACCAACGCCTACATACGTCTCTTTACCTTGCATCTTGGCCATTGCAGTCTCCCATAACTGGATCGCTTCTCACATGCATAAAAGCACTTATCAAGCCACTACAGCACCTGGCTGCCTTTAAGCCTCTATTATTGCTTTATTCGTGCCACCATCCCTTCAAGATGCCGACAAGACATGCAACAAGAATCTTCTCTGTCAGTCCACAAGGTGGTGGAATGGACTTCCGCTGACAGTCCGTAAGGTCCAATCAATGGTTGTCTTCAATGCAAACTGAAGAATCAAAACTTCATGTAGTCACTAAGACTTGAATAGTCATGGAAAAATAAGAAACTAAACTAAAACACATTTACTTTCTTCTCATCTTCGTTCCAATCTTGCCAGGTCTTTAACTTGATGCTATTCTTCACACTCACCAATCTATTGTAACATGAGAATGTTTTTCTTTTCGTTACTTCACTTTCTGAAGTAACTCTGCTCAAGAGCCTTTCTTGAAAGGTCCTCCGTTTTGTTACATCTCAGGTGCATGATAAACAAGAAACGTTACCTTTAGCTGTATTGCCTTTCAAGGGCCGAATCGACAGATACTAACACAGAATCATGCATAGACTACTCAGGTTGAGAAGAAAGCAGAGAGCTCAGGGATTCTGCCTGAAGATTCCTTCCCTTTGGTACGTTCTTCCCTCACCATTACTCTCCTCTTGAATTGGTGAAACTTTAAGGCAGACGAGAGGGAATGAAAAAAATCAAAATACATTGGAAGAGCTATTGAACTAAAACATCTGACTGCCTTGTTCCATTTTTTAGCTAGACTTCTATGTATTAGACCTCGTGGCGCAACGGTAGCGCGTCTGACTCCAGATCAGAAGGTTACGTGTTCAAATCACGTCGGGGTCAAAAGCTTCTTTATAGCAACATGAAAATGGGGCCGCAGCTTCAGCATGCAGGTCTCTTTGGCCTCATTCTGATTTTGAGAAATAACAACGCTTTGTATCACTTCATTTAAAAACGATGTAAGAGTCACGGTCATCTGTGCAGCTGTGAGTAAGGTGTCAATGTAACCAGAACATATTAAAGCACAGTGTTTTTGAAGGTGTTGACTCCTATATCGTTCTGTATTGCATGAGTTATCTCTGAAGGTAAAAAGCAGGAGCAATCTGTAAAACATGAGCTTTGGTTGCCATCAATAAACGTGAGTGGCAAAGTACCACGTTTTGTGAATAACATCAGGTATCCATGTATAATGAGATGCGTTGGCCGGGAATCGAACCCGGGTCAACTGCTTGGAAGGCAGCTATGCTCACCACTATACCACCAACGCCTACATAAGTCTCTTTACCTTGCATCTTGGCCATTGCAGTCTCCCATAACTGGATCGCTTCTCACATGCATAAAAGCACTTATCAAGCCACTACAGCACCTGGCTGCCTTTAAGCCTCTATTATTGCTTTATTCGTGCCACCATCCCTTCAAGATGCCGACAAGACATGCAACAAGAATCTTCTCTGTCAGTCCACAAGGTGGTGGAATGGACTTCCGCTGACAGTCCGTAAGGTCCAATCAATGGTTGTCTTCAATGCAAACTGAAGAATCAAAACTTCATGTAGTCACTAAGACTTGAATAGTCATGGAAAAATAAGAAACTAAACTAAAACACATTTACTTTCTTCTCATCTTCGTTCCAATCTTGCCAGGTCTTTAACTTGATGCTATTCTTCACACTCACCAATCTATTGTAACATGAGAATGTTTTTCTTTTCGTTACTTCACTTTCTGAAGTAACTCTGCTCAAGAGCCTTTCTTGAAAGGTCCTCCGTTTTGTTACATCTCAGGTGCATGATAAACAAGAAACGTTACCTTTAGCTGTATTGCCTTTCAAGGGCCGAATCGACAGATACTAACACAGAATCATGCATAGACTACTCAGGTTGAGAAGAAAGCAGAGAGCTCAGGGATTCTGCCTGAAGATTCCTTCCCTTTGGTACGTTCTTCCCTCACCATTACTCTCCTCTTGAATTGGTGAAACTTTAAGGCAGACGAGAGGGAATGAAAAAAATCAAAATACATTGGAAGAGCTATTGAACTAAAACATCTGACTGCCTTGTTCCATTTTTTTAGCTAGACTTCTATGTATTAGACCTCGTGGCGCAACGGTAGCGCGTCTGACTCCAGATCAGAAGGTTACGTGTTCAAATCACGTCGGGGTCAAAAGCTTCTTTATAGCAACATGAAAATGGGGCCGCAGCTTCAGCATGCAGGTCTCTTTGGCCTCATTCTGATTTTGAGAAATAACAACGCTTTGTATCACTTCATTTAAAAACGATGTAAGAGTCACGGTCATCTGTGCAGCTGTGAGTAAGGTGTCAATGTAACCAGAACATATTAAAGCACAGTGTTTTTGAAGGTGTTGACTCCTATATCGTTCTGTATTGCATGAGTTATCTCTGAAGGTAAAAAGCAGGAGCAATCTGTAAAACATGAGCTTTGGTTGCCATCAATAAACGTGAGTGGCAAAGTACCACGTTTTGTGAATAACATCAGGTATCCATGTATAATGAGATGCGTTGGCCGGGAATCGAACCCGGGTCAACTGCTTGGAAGGCAGCTATGCTCACCACTATACCACCAACGCCTACATACGTCTCTTTACCTTGCATCTTGGCCATTGCAGTCTCCCATAACTGGATCGCTTCTCACATGCATAAAAGCACTTATCAAGCCACTACAGCACCTGGCTGCCTTTAAGCCTCTATTATTGCTTTATTCGTGCCACCATCCCTTCAAGATGCCGACAAGACATGCAACAAGAATCTTCTCTGTCAGTCCACAAGGTGGTGGAATGGACTTCCGCTGACAGTCCGTAAGGTCCAATCAATGGTTGTCTTCAATGCAAACTGAAGAATCAAAACTTCATGTAGTCACTAAGACTTGAATAGTCATGGAAAAATAAGAAACTAAACTAAAACACATTTACTTTCTTCTCATCTTCGTTCCAATCTTGCCAGGTCTTTAACTTGATGCTATTCTTCACACTCACCAATCTATTGTAACATGAGAATGTTTTTCTTTTCGTTACTTCACTTTCTGAAGTAACTCTGCTCAAGAGCCTTTCTTGAAAGGTCCTCCGTTTTGTTACATCTCAGGTGCATGATAAACAAGAAACGTTACCTTTAGCTGTATTGCCTTTCAAGGGCCGAATCGACAGATACTAACACAGAATCATGCATAGACTACTCAGGTTGAGAAGAAAGCAGAGAGCTCAGGGATTCTGCCTGAAGATTCCTTCCCTTTGGTACGTTCTTCCCTCACCATTACTCTCCTCTTGAATTGGTGAAACTTTAAGGCAGACGAGAGGGAATGAAAAAAATCAAAATACATTGGAAGAGCTATTGAACTAAAACATCTGACTGCCTTGTTCCATTTTTTAGCTAGACTTCTATGTATTAGACTTGTGGCGCAACGGTAGCGCGTCTGACTCCAGATCAGAAGGTTACGTGTTCAAATCACGTCGGGGTCAAAAGCTTCTTTATAGCAACATGAAAATGGGGCCGCAGCTTCAGCATGCAGGTCTCTTTGGCCTCATTCTGATTTTGAGAAATAACAACGCTTTGTATCACTTCATTTAAAAACGATGTAAGAGTCACGGTCATCTGTGCAGCTGTGAGTAAGGTGTCAATGTAACCAGAACATATTAAAGCACAGTGTTTTTGAAGGTGTTGACTCCTATATCGTTCTGTATTGCATGAGTTATCTCTGAAGGTAAAAAGCAGGAGCAATCTGTAAAACATGAGCTTTGGTTGCCATCAATAAACGTGAGTGGCAAAGTACCACGTTTTGTGAATAACATCAGGTATCCATGTATAATGAGATGCGTTGGCCGGGAATCGAACCCGGGTCAACTGCTTGGAAGGCAGCTATGCTCACCACTATACCACCAACGCCTACATACGTCTCTTTACCTTGCATCTTGGCCATTGCAGTCTCCCATAACTGGATCGCTTCTCACATGCATAAAAGCACTTATCAAGCCACTACAGCACCTGGCTGCCTTTAAGCCTCTATTATTGCTTTATTCGTGCCACCATCCCTTCAAGATGCCGACAAGACATGCAACAAGAATCTTCTCTGTCAGTCCACAAGGTGGTGGAATGGACTTCCGCTGACAGTCCGTAAGGTCCAATCAATGGTTGTCTTCAACGCAAACTGAAGAATCAAAACTTCATGTAGTCACTAAGACTTGAATACTCATGGAAAAATAAGAAACTAAACTAAAACACATTTACTTTCTTCTCATCTTCGTTCCAATCTTGCCAGGTCTTTAACTTGATGCTATTCTTCACACTCACCAATCTATTGTAACATGAGAATGTTTTTCTTTTCGTTACTTCACTTTCTGAAGTAACTCTGCTCAAGAGCCTTTCTTGAAAGGTCCTCCGTTTTGTTACATCTCAGGTGCATGATAAACAAGAAACGTTACCTTTAGCTGTATTGCCTTTCAAGGGCCGAATCGACAGATACTAACACAGAATCATGCATAGACTACTCAGGTTGAGAAGAAAGCAGAGAGCTCAGGGATTCTGCCTGAAGATTCCCTCCCTTTGGTACGTTCTTCCCTCACCATTACTCTCCTCTTGAATTGGTGAAACTTTAAGGCAGACGAGAGGGAATGAAAAAAATCAAAATACATTGGAAGAGCTATTGAACTAAAACATCTGACTGCCTTGTTCCATTTTTTTAGCTAGACTTCTATGTATTAGACCTCGTGGCGCAACGGTAGCGCGTCTGACTCCAGATCAGAAGGTTACGTTTTCAAATCACGCCGGGGTCAAAAGCTTCTTTATAGCAACATGAAAATGGGGCCGCAGCTTCAGCATGCAGGTCTCTTTGGCCTCATTCTGATTTTGAGAAATAACAACGCTTTGTATCACTTCATTTAAAAACGATGTAAGAGTCACGGTCATCTGTGCAGCTGTGAGTAAGGTGTCAATGTAACCAGAACATATTAAAGCACAGTGTTTTTGAAGGTGTTGACTCCTATATCGTTCTGTATTGCATGAGTTATCTCTGAAGGTAAAAAGCAGGAGCAATCTGTAAAACATGAGCTTTGGTTGCCATCAATAAACGTGAGTGGCAAAGTACCCCCTTTTTGTGAATAACATCAGGTATCCATGTATAATGAGATGCGTTGGCCAGGAATCCAACCCGGGTCAACTGCTTGGAAGGCAGCTATGCTCACCACTATACCACCAACGCCTACATATGTCTCTTTACCTTGCATCTTGGCCATTGCAGTCTCCCATAACTGGATCGCTTCTCACATGCATAAACGCACTTATCAAGCCACTACAGCACCTGGCTGCCTTTAAGCCTCTATTATTGCTTTATTCGTGCCACCATCCCTTCAAGATGCCGACAAGACATGCAACAAGAATCTTCTCTGTCAGTCCACAAGGTGGTGGAATGGACTTCCGCTGACAGTCCGTAAGGTCCAATCAATGGTTGTCTTCAACGCAAACTGAAGAATTAAAACTTCATGTAGTCAGTAAGCACTTGAATACTCATGGAAAAATAAGAAACTAAACTAAAACACATTTACTTTCTTCTCATCTTCGTTCCAATCTTGCCAGGTCTTTAACTTGATGCTATTCTTCACACTCACCAATCTATTGTAACATGAGAATGTTTTTCTTTTCGTTACTTCACTTTCTGAAGTAACTCTGCTCAAGAGCCTTTCTTGAAAGGTCCTCCGTTTTGTTACATCTCAGGTGCATGATAAACAAGAAACGTTACCTTTAGCTGTATTGCCTTTCAAGGGCCGAATCGACAGATACTAACACAGAATCATGCATAGACTACTCAGGTTGAGAAGAAAGCAGAGAGCTCAGGGATTCTGCCTGAAGATTCCCTCCCTTTGGTACGTTCTTCCCTCACCATTACTCTCCTCTTGAATTGGTGAAACTTTAAGGCAGACGAGAGGGAATGAAAAAAATCAAAATACATTGGAAGAGCTATTGAACTAAAACATCTGACTGCCTTGTTCCATTTTTTTAGCTAGACTTCTATGTATTAGACCTCGTGGCGCAACGGTAGCGCGTCTGACTCCAGATCAGAAGGTTACGTTTTCAAATCACGCCGGGGTCAAAAGCTTCTTTATAGCAACATGAAAATGGGGCCGCAGCTTCAGCATGCAGCTCTCTTTGGCCTCATTCTGATTTTGAGAAATAACAACGCTTTGTATCACTTCATTTAAAAACGATGTAAGAGTCACGGTCATCTGTGCAGCTGTGAGTAAGGTGTCAATGTAACCAGAACATATTAAAGCACAGTGTTTTTGAAGGTGTTGACTCCTATATCGTTCTGTATTGCATGAGTTATCTCTGAAGGTAAAAAGCAGGAGCAATCTGTAAAACATGAGCTTTGGTTGCCATCAATAAACGTGAGTGGCAAAGTACCCCCTTTTTGTGAATAACATCAGGTATCCATGTATAATGAGATGCGTTGGCCAGGAATCCAACCCGGGTCAACTGCTTGGAAGGCAGCTATGCTCACCACTATACCACCAACGCCTACATATGTCTCTTTACCTTGCAACTTGGCCATTGCAGTCTCCCATAACTGGATCGCTTCTCACATGCATAAAAGCACTTATCAAGCCACTACAGCACCTGGCTGCCTTTAAGCCTCTATTATTGCTTTATTCGTGCCACCATCCCTTCAAGATGCCGACAAGACATGCAACAAGAATCTTCTCTGTCAGTCCACAAGGTGGTGGAATGGACTTCCGCTGACAGTCCGTAAGGTCCAATCAATGGTTGTCTTCAACGCAAACTGAAGAATTAAAACTTCATGTAGTCACTAAGCACTTGAATACTCATGGAAAAATAAGAAACTAAACTAAAACACATTTACTTTCTTCTCATCTTCATTCCAATCTTGCCAGGTCTTTAACTTGATGCTATTCTTCACACTCACCAATCTATTGTAACATGAGAATGTTTTTCTTTTCGTTACTTCACTTTCTGAAGTAACTCTGCTCAAGAGCCTTTCTTGAAAGGTCCTCTGTTTTGTTACATCTCAGGTGCATGATAAACAAGAAACGTTACCTTTAGCTGTATTGCCTTTCAAGGGCCGAATCGACAGATACTAACACAGAATCATGCATAGACTACTCAGGTTGAGAAGAAAGCAGAGAGCTCAGGGATTCTGCCTGAAGATTCCCTCCCTTTGGTACGTTCTTCCCTCACCATTACTCTCCTCTTGAATTGGTGAAACTTTAAGGCAGACGAGAGGGAATGAAAAAAATCAAAATACATTGGAAGAGCTATTGAACTAAAACATCTGACTGCCTTGTTCCATTTTTTTAGCTAGACTTCTACGTATTAGACCTCGTGGCGCAACGGTATCGCGTCTGACTCCAGATCAGAAGGTTACATTTTCAAATCACGCCGGGGTCAAAAGCTTCTTTATAGCAACATGAAAATGGGGCCGCAGCTTCAGCATGCAGGTCTCTTTGGCCTCATTCTGATTTTGAGAAATAACAACGCTTTGTATCACTTCATTTAAAAACGATGTAAGAGTCACGGTCATCTGTGCAGCTGTGAGTAAGGTGTCAATGTAACCAGAACATATTAAAGCACAGTGTTTTTGAAGGTGTTGACTCCTATATTGTTCTGTATTGCATGAGTTATCTCTGAAGGTAAAAAGCAGGAGCAATCTGTAAAACATGAGCTTTGGTTGCCATCAATAAACGTGAGTGGCAAAGTACCACGTTTTGTGAATAACATCAGGTATCCATGTATAATGAGATGCGTTGGCCGGGAATCGAACCCAGGTCAACTGCTTGGAAGGCAGCTATGCTCACCACTATACCACCAACGACTACATATGTCTCTTTACCTTGCATCTTGGCCATTGCAGTCTCCCATAACTGGATCGCTTCTCACATGCATAAAAGCACTTATCAAGCCACTACAGCACCTGGCTGCCTTTAAGCCTCTATTATTGCTTTATTCGTGCCACCATCCCTTCAAGATGCCGACAAGACATGCAACAAGAATCTTCTCTGTCAGTCCACAAGGTGGTGGAATGGACTTCCGCTGACAGTCCGTAAGGTCCAATCAATGGTTGTCTTCAACGCAAACTGAAGAATCAAAACTTCATGTAGTCACTAAGACTTGAATACTCATGGAAAAATAAGAAACTAAACTAAAACACATTTACTTTCTTCTCATCTTCGTTCCAATCTTGCCAGGTCTTTAACTTGATGCTATTCTTCACACTCACCAATCTATTGTAACATGAGAATGTTTTTCTTTTCGTTACTTCACTTTCTGAAGTAACTCTGCTCAAGAGCCTTTCTTGAAAGGTCCTCCGTTTTGTTACATCTCAGGTGCATGATAAACAAGAAACGTTACCTTTAGCTGTATTGCCTTTCAAGGGCCGAATCGACAGATACTAACACAGAATCATGCATAGACTACTCAGGTTGAGAAGAAAGCAGAGAGCTCAGGGATTCTGCCTGAAGATTCCCTCCCTTTGGTACGTTCTTCCCTCACCATTACTCTCCTCTTGAATTGGTGAAACTTTAAGGCAGACGAGAGGGAATGAAAAAAATCAAAATACATTGGAAGAGCTATTGAACTAAAACATCTGACTGCCTTGTTCCATTTTTTTAGCTAGACTTCTATGTATTAGACCTCGTGGCGCAACGGTATCGCGTCTGACTCCAGATCAGAAGGTTACGTTTTCAAATCACGCCGGGGTCAAAAGCTTCTTTATAGCAACATGAAAATGGGGCCGCAGCTTCAGCATGCAGGTCTGTTTGGCCTCATTGTGATTTTGAGAAATAACAACGCTTTGTATCACTTCATTTAAAAACGATATAAGAGTCACGGTCATCTGTGCAGCTGTGAGTAAGGTGTCAATGTAACCAGAACATATTAAAGCACAGTGTTTTTGAAGGTGTTGACTCCTATATCGTTCTGTATTGCATGAGTTATCTCTGAAGGTAAAAAGCAGGAGCAATCTGTAAAACATGAGCTTTGGTTGCCATCAATAAACGTGAGTGGCAAAGTACCACGTTTTGTGAATAACATCAGGTATCCATGTATAATGAGATGCGTTGGCCAGGAATCCAACCCGGGTCAACTGCTTGGAAGGCAGCTATGCTCACCACTATACCACTAACTCCTACATATGTCTCTTTACCTTGCATCTTGGCCATTGCAGTCTCCCATAACTGGATCGCTTCTCACATGCATAAAAGCACTTATCAAGCCACTACAGCACCTGGCTGCCTTTAAGCCTCTATTATTGCTTTATTCGTGCCACCATCCCTTCAAGATGCCGACAAGACATGCAACAAGAATCTTCTCTGTCAGTCCACAAGGTGGTGGAATGGACTTCCGCTGACAGTCCGTAAGGTCCAATCAATGGTTGTCTTCAACGCAAACTGAAGAATCAAAACTTCATGTAGTCACTAAGACTTGAATACTCATGGAAAAATAAGAAACTAAACTAAAACACATTTACTTTCTTCTCATCTTCGTTCCAATCTTGCCAGGTCTTTAACTTGATGCTATTCTTCACACTCACCAATCTATTGTAACATGAGAATGTTTTTCTTTTCGTTACTTCACTTTCTGAAGTAACTCTGCTCAAGAGCCTTTCTTGAAAGGTCCTCCGTTTTGTTACATCTCAGGTGCATGATAAACAAGAAACGTTACCTTTAGCTGTATTGCCTTTCAAGGGCCGAATCGACAGATACTAACACAGAATCATGCATAGACTACTCAGGTTGAGAAGAAAGCAGAGAGCTCAGGGATTCTGCCTGAAGATTCCCTCCCTTTGGTACGTTCTTCCCTCACCATTACTCTCCTCTTGAATTGGTGAAACTTTAAGGCAGACGAGAGGGAATGAAAAAAATCAAAATACATTGGAAGAGCTATTGAACTAAAACATCTGACTGCCTTGTTCCATTTTTTTAGCTAGACTTCTACGTATTAGACCTTGTGGCGCAACGGTAGCGTGTCTGACTCCAGATCAGAAGGTTATGTGTTCAAATCACGTCGGGGTCAAAAGCTTCTTTATAGCAACATGAAAATGGGGCCGCAGCTTCAGCATGCAGGTCTCTTTGGCCTCATTCTGATTTTGAGAAATAACAACGCTTTGTATCACTTCATTTAAAAACGATGTAAGAGTCACGGTCATCTGTGCAGCTGTGAGTAAGGTGTCAATGTAACCAGAACATATTAAAGCACAGTGTTTTTGAAGGTGTTGACTCCTATATCGTTCTGTATTGCATGAGTTATCTCTGAAGGTAAAAAGCAGGAGCAATCTGTAAAACATGAGCTTTGGTTGCCATCAATAAACGTGAGTGGCAAAGTACCACGTTTTGTGAATAACATCAGGTATCCATGTATAATGAGATGCATTGGCCAGGAATCCAACCCGGGTCAACTGCTTGGAAGGCAGCTATGCTCACCACTATACCACTAACGCCTACATATGTCTCTTTACCTTGCATCTTGGCCATTGCAGTCTCCCATAACTGGATCGCTTCTCACATGCATAAAAGCACTTATCAAGCCACTACAGCACCTGGCTGCCTTTAAGCCTCTATTATTGCTTTATTCGTGCCACCATCCCTTCAAGATGCCGACAAGACATGCAACAAGAATCTTCTCTGTCAGTCCACAAGGTGGTGGAATGGACTTCCGCTGACAGTCCGTAAGGTCCAATCAATGGTTGTCTTCAACGCAAACTGAAGAATCAAAACTTCATGTAGTCACTAAGACTTGAATACTCATGGAAAAATAAGAAACTAAACTAAAACACATTTACTTTCTTCTCATCTTTGTTCCAATCTTGCCAGGTCTTTAACTTGATGCTATTCTTCACACTCACCAATCTATTGTAACATGAGAATGTTTTTCTTTTCGTTACTTCACTTTCTGAAGTAACTCTGCTCAAGAGCCTTTCTTGAAAGGTCCTCCGTTTTGTTACATCTCAGGTGCATGATAAACAAGAAACGTTACCTTTAGCTGTATTGCCTTTCAAGGGCCGAATCGACAGATACTAACACAGAATCATGCATAGACTACTCAGGTTGAGAAGAAAGCAGAGAGCTCAGGGATTCTGCCTGAAGATTCCCTCCCTTTGGTACTTTCTTCCCTCACCATTACTCTCCTCTTGAATTGGTGAAACTTTAAGGCAGACAAGAGGGAATGAAAAAAATCAAAATATATTGGAAAAGCTATTGAACTAAAACATCTGACTGCCTTGTTCCATTTTTTTAGCTAGACTTCTATGCGTTGGACCTCGTGGCGCAGCGGTAGCGCGTCTCACTCCAGATCAGAAGGTTACGTGTTCAAATCACGTCGGGGTCAAAAGCTTCTTTATAGCAACATGAAAATGGGGCCGCAGCTTCAGCATGCAGGTCACTTTGGCCTCATTCTGATTTTGAGAAATAACAACGCTTTGTATCACTTCGTTTAAAAACGATGTAAGAGTCACGGTCATCTGTGCAGCTGTGAGTAAGGTGTCAATGTAACCAGAACATATTAAAGCACAGTGTTTTTGAAGGTGTTGACTCCTATATCGTTCTGTATTGCATGAGTTATCTCTGAAGGTAAAAAGCAGGAGCAATCTGTAAAACATGAGCTTTGGTTGCCATAAATAAACGTGAGTGGCAAAGTACCACGTTTTGTGAATAACATCAGGTATCCATGTATAATGAGATGCGTTGGCCAGGAATCCAACCCGGGTCAACTGCTTGGAAGGCAGCTATGCTCACCACTATACCACTAACTCCTACATATGTCTCTTTACCTTGCATCTTGGCCATTGCAGTCTCCCATAACTGGATCGCTTCTCACATGCATAAAAGCACTTATCAAGCCACTACAGCACCTGGCTGCCTTTAAGCCTCTATTATTGCTTTATTCGTGCCACCATCCCTTCAAGATGCCGACAAGACATGCAACAAGAATCTTCTCTGTCAGTCCACAAGGTGGTGGAATGGACTTCCGCTGACAGTCCGTAAGGTCCAATCAATGGTTGTCTTCAACGCAAACTGAAGAATCAAAACTTCATGTAGTCACTAAGACTTGAATACTCATGGAAAAATAAGAAACTAAACTAAAACACATTTACTTTCTTCTCATCTTTGTTCCAATCTTGCCAGGTCTTTAACTTGATGCTATTCTTCACACTCACCAATCTATTGTAACATGAGAATGTTTTTCTTTTCGTTACTTCACTTTCTGAAGTAACTCTGCTCAAGAGCCTTTCTTGAAAGGTCCTCCGTTTTGTTACATCTCAGGTGCATGATAAACAAGAAACGTTACCTTTAGCTGTATTGCCTTTCAAGGGCCGAATCGACAGATACTAACACAGAATCATGCATAGACTACTCAGGTTGAGAAGAAAGCAGAGAGCTCAGGGATTCTGCCTGAAGATTCCCTCCCTTTGGTACTTTCTTCCCTCACCATTACTCTCCTCTTGAATTGGTGAAACTTTAAGGCAGACAAGAGGGAATGAAAAAAATCAAAATATATTGGAAAAGCTATTGAACTAAAACATCTGACTGCCTTGTTCCATTTTTTTAGCTAGACTTCTATGCGTTGGACCTCGTGGCGCAGCGGTAGCGCGTCTCACTCCAGATCAGAAGGTTACGTGTTCAAATCACGTCGGGGTCAAAAGCTTCTTTATAGCAACATGAAAATGGGGCCGCAGCTTCAGCATGCAGGTCACTTTGGCCTCATTCTGATTTTGAGAAATAACAACGCTTTGTATCACTTCGTTTAAAAACGATGTAAGAGTCACGGTCATCTGTGCAGCTGTGAGTAAGGTGTCAATGTAACCAGAACATATTAAAGCACAGTGTTTTTGAAGGTGTTGACTCCTATATCGTTCTGTATTGCATGAGTTATCTCTGAAGGTAAAAAGCAGGAGCAATCTGTAAAACATGAGCTTTGGTTGCCATAAATAAACGTGAGTGGCAAAGTACCACGTTTTGTGAATAACATCAGGTATCCATGTATAATGAGATGCGTTGGCCGGGAATCGAACCCGAGTCAACTGCTTGGAAGGCAGCTATGCTCGCCACTATACCACCAACGCCTACATATTTCTCTTTACCTTGCATATTGGCCATTGCAGTCTCCCATAACTGGATCGCTTCTCACATGCGTAAAAGCACTTATCAAGCCACTACAGCACCTGGCTGCCTTTAAGCCTCTATTATTGCTTTATTCGTGCCACCATCCCTTCAAGATGCCGACAAGACATGCAACAAGAATCTTCTCTGTCAGTCCACAAGGTGGTGGAATGGACTTCCG
This sequence comes from Brachyhypopomus gauderio, assembly GCF_052324685.1. Lineage (NCBI taxonomy): Eukaryota > Metazoa > Chordata > Actinopteri > Gymnotiformes > Hypopomidae > Brachyhypopomus > Brachyhypopomus gauderio. The sequence goes on along the minus strand of NW_027506913.1, from coordinate 702,328 downwards.
CTGACAGTCCGTAAGGTCCAATCAATGGTTGTCTTCAACGCAAACTGAAGAATCAAAACTTCATGTAGTCACTAAGCACTTGAATACTCATGGAAAAATAAGAAACTAAACTAAAACACATTTACTTTCTTCTCATCTTCGTTCCAATCTTGCCAGGTCTTTAACTTGATGCTATTCTTCACACTCACCAATCTATTGTAACATGAGAATGTTTTTCTTTTCGTTACTTCACTTTCTGAAGTAACTCTGCTCAAGAGCCTTTCTTGAAAGGTCCTCCGTTTTGTTACATCTCAGGTGCATGATAAACAAGAAACGTTACCTTTAGCTGTATTGCCTTTCAAGGGCCGAATCGACAGATACTAACACAGAATCATGCATAGACTACTCAGGTTGAGAAGAAAGCAGAGAGCTCAGGGATTCTGCCTGAAGATTCCCTCCCTTTGGTACGTTCTTCCCTCACCATTACTCTCCTCTTGAATTGGTGAAACTTTAAGGCAGACGAGAGGGAATGAAAAAAATCAAAATACATTGGAAGAGCTATTGAACTAAAACATCTGACTGCCTTGTTCCATTTTTTTAGCTAGACTTCTACGTATTAGACCTCGTGGCGCAACGGTATCGCGTCTGACTCCAGATCAGAAGGTTACGTTTTCAAATCACGCCAGGGTCAAAAGCTTCTTTATTGCAACATGAAAATGGGGCCGCAGCTTCAGCATGCAGGTCTCTTTGGCCTCATTGTGATTTTGAGAAATAACAACGCTTTGTATCACTTCATTTAAAAACGATATAAGAGTCACGGTCATCTGTGCAGCTGTGAGTAAGGTGTCAATGTAACCAGAACATATTAAAGCACAGTGTTTTTGAAGGTGTTGACTCCTATATCGTTCTGTCTTGCATGAGTTATCTCTGAAGGTAAAAAGCAGGAGCAATCTGTAAAACATGAGCTTTGGTTGCCATCAATAAACGTGAGTGGCAAAGTACCACGTTTTGTGAATAACATCAGGTATCCATGTATAATGAGATGCGTTGGCCAGGAATCCAACCCGGGTCAACTGCTTGGAAGGCAGCTATGCTCACCACTATACCACTAACTCCTACATATGTCTCTTTACCTTGCATCTTGGCCATTGCAGTCTCCCATAACTGGATCGCTTCTCACATGCATAAAAGCACTTATCAAGCCACTACAGCACCTGGCTGCCTTTAAGCCTCTATTATTGCTTTATTCGTGCCACCATCCCTTCAAGATGCCGACAAGACATGCAACAAGAATCTTCTCTGTCAGTCCACAAGGTGATGGAATGGACTTCCGCTGACAGTCCGTAAGGTCCAATCAATGGTTGTCTTCAACGCAAACTGAAGAATCAAAACTTCATGTAGTCACTAAGACTTGAATACTCATGGAAAAATAAGAAACTAAACTAAAACACATTTACTTTCTTCTCATCTTCGTTCCAATCTTGCCAGGTCTTTAACTTGATGCTATTCTTCACACTCACCAATCTATTGTAACATGAGAATGTTTTTCTTTTCGTTACTTCACTTTCTGAAGTAACTCTGCTCAAGAGCCTTTCTTGAAAGGTCCTCCGTTTTGTTACATCTCAGGTGCATGATAAACAAGAAACGTTACCTTTAGCTGTATTGCCTTTCAAGGGCCGAATCGACAGATACTAACACAGAATCATGCATAGACTACTCAGGTTGAGAAGAAAGCAGAGAGCTCAGGGATTCTGCCTGAAGATTCCCTCCCTTTGGTACGTTCTTCCCTCACCATTACTCTCCTCTTGAATTGGTGAAACTTTAAGGCAGACGAGAGGGAATGAAAAAAATCAAAATACATTGGAAGAGCTATTGAACTAAAACATCTGACTGCCTTGTTCCATTTTTTTAGCTAGACTTCTACGTATTAGACCTCGTGGCGCAACGGTATCGCGTCTGACTCCAGATCAGAAGGTTACGTTTTCAAATCACGCCAGGGTCAAAAGCTTCTTTATTGCAACATGAAAATGGGGCCGCAGCTTCAGCATGCAGGTCTCTTTGGCCTCATTGTGATTTTGAGAAATAACAACGCTTTGTATCACTTCATTTAAAAACGATATAAGAGTCACGGTCATCTGTGCAGCTGTGAGTAAGGTGTCAATGTAACCAGAACATATTAAAGCACAGTGTTTTTGAAGGTGTTGACTCCTATATCGTTCTGTCTTGCATGAGTTATCTCTGAAGGTAAAAAGCAGGAGCAATCTGTAAAACATGAGCTTTGGTTGCCATCAATAAACGTGAGTGGCAAAGTACCACGTTTTGTGAATAACATCAGGTATCCATGTATAATGAGATGCGTTGGCCAGGAATCCAACCCGGGTCAACTGCTTGGAAGGCAGCTATGCTCACCACTATACCACTAACTCCTACATATGTCTCTTTACCTTGCATCTTGGCCATTGCAGTCTCCCATAACTGGATCGCTTCTCACATGCATAAAAGCACTTATCAAGCCACTACAGCACCTGGCTGCCTTTAAGCCTCTATTATTGCTTTATTCGTGCCACCATCCCTTCAAGATGCCGACAAGACATGCAACAAGAATCTTCTCTGTCAGTCCACAAGGTGATGGAATGGACTTCCGCTGACAGTCCGTAAGGTCCAATCAATGGTTGTCTTCAACGCAAACTGAAGAATCAAAACTTCATGTAGTCACTAAGACTTGAATACTCATGGAAAAATAAGAAACTAAACTAAAACACATTTACTTTCTTCTCATCTTCGTTCCAATCTTGCCAGGTCTTTAACTTGATGCTATTCTTCACACTCACCAATCTATTGTAACATGAGAATGTTTTTCTTTTCGTTACTTCACTTTCTGAAGTAACTCTGCTCAAGAGCCTTTCTTGAAAGGTCCTCCGTTTTGTTACATCTCAGGTGCATGATAAACAAGAAACGTTACCTTTAGCTGTATTGCCTTTCAAGGGCCGAATCGACAGATACTAACACAGAATCATGCATAGACTACTCAGGTTGAGAAGAAAGCAGAGAGCTCAGGGATTCTGCCTGAAGATTCCCTCCCTTTGGTACGTTCTTCCCTCACCATTACTCTCCTCTTGAATTGGTGAAACTTTAAGGCAGACGAGAGGGAATGAAAAAAATCAAAATACATTGGAAGAGCTATTGAACTAAAACATCTGACTGCCTTGTTCCATTTTTTTAGCTAGACTTCTACGTATTAGACCTCGTGGCGCAACGGTAGCGTGTCTGACTCCAGATCAGAAGGTTACGTTTTCAAATCACGCCAGGGTCAAAAGCTTCTTTATTGCAACATGAAAATGGGGCCGCAGCTTCAGCATGCAGGTCTCTTTGGCCTCATTCTGATTTTGAGAAATAACAACGCTTTGTATCACTTCATTTAAAAACGATGTAAGAGTCACGGTCATCTGTGCAGCTGTGAGTAAGGTGTCAATGTAACCAGAACATATTAAAGCACAGTGTTTTTGAAGGTGTTGACTCCTATATCGTTCTGTATTGCATGAGTTATCTCTGAAGGTAAAAAGCAGGAGCAATCTGTAAAACATGAGCTTTGGTTGCCATCAATAAACGTGAGTGGCAAAGTACCACGTTTTGTGAATAACATCAGGTATCCATGTATAATGAGATGCGTTGGCCAGGAATCCAACCCGGGTCAACTGCTTGGAAGGCAGCTATGCTCACCACTATACCACTAACTCCTACATATGTCTCTTTACCTTGCATCTTGGCCATTGCAGTCTCCCATAACTGGATCGCTTCTCACATGCATAAAAGCACTTATCAAGCCACTACAGCACCTGGCTGCCTTTAAGCCTCTATTATTGCTTTATTCGTGCCACCATCCCTTCAAGATGCCGACAAGACATGCAACAAGAATCTTCTCTGTCAGTCCACAAGGTGATGGAATGGACTTCCGCTGACAGTCCGTAAGGTCCAATCAATGGTTGTCTTCAACGCAAACTGAAGAATCAAAACTTCATGTAGTCACTAAGACTTGAATACTCATGGAAAAATAAGAAACTAAACTAAAACACATTTACTTTCTTCTCATCTTCGTTCCAATCTTGCCAGGTCTTTAACTTGATGCTATTCTTCACACTCACCAATCTATTGTAACATGAGAATGTTTTTCTTTTCGTTACTTCACTTTCTGAAGTAACTCTGCTCAAGAGCCTTTCTTGAAAGGTCCTCCGTTTTGTTACATCTCAGGTGCATGATAAACAAGAAACGTTACCTTTAGCTGTATTGCCTTTCAAGGGCCGAATCGACAGATACTAACACAGAATCATGCATAGACTACTCAGGTTGAGAAGAAAGCAGAGAGCTCAGGGATTCTGCCTGAAGATTCCCTCCCTTTGGTACGTTCTTCCCTCACCATTACTCTCCTCTTGAATTGGTGAAACTTTAAGGCAGACGAGAGGGAATGAAAAAAATCAAAATACATTGGAAGAGCTATTGAACTAAAACATCTGACTGCCTTGTTCCATTTTTTTAGCTAGACTTCTATGTATTAGACCTCGTGGCGCAACGGTATCGCGTCTGACTCCAGATCAGAAGGTTACGTTTTCAAATCACGCCGGGGTCAAAAGCTTCTTTATAGCAACATGAAAATGGGGCCGCAGCTTCAGCATGCAGGTCTGTTTGGCCTCATTGTGATTTTGAGAAATAACAACGCTTTGTATCACTTCATTTAAAAACGATATAAGAGTCACGGTCATCTGTGCAGCTGTGAGTAAGGTGTCAATGTAACCAGAACATATTAAAGCACAGTGTTTTTGAAGGTGTTGACTCCTATATCGTTCTGTATTGCATGAGTTATCTCTGAAGGTAAAAAGCAGGAGCAATCTGTAAAACATGAGCTTTGGTTGCCATCAATAAACGTGAGTGGCAAAGTACCACGTTTTGTGAATAACATCAGGTATCCATGTATAATGAGATGCGTTGGCCAGGAATCCAACCCGGGTCAACTGCTTGGAAGGCAGCTATGCTCACCACTATACCACTAACTCCTACATATGTCTCTTTACCTTGCATCTTGGCCATTGCAGTCTCCCATAACTGGATCGCTTCTCACATGCATAAAAGCACTTATCAAGCCACTACAGCACCTGGCTGCCTTTAAGCCTCTATTATTGCTTTATTCGTGCCACCATCCCTTCAAGATGCCGACAAGACATGCAACAAGAATCTTCTCTGTCAGTCCACAAGGTGGTGGAATGGACTTCCGCTGACAGTCCGTAAGGTCCAATCAATGGTTGTCTTCAACGCAAACTGAAGAATCAAAACTTCATGTAGTCACTAAGACTTGAATACTCATGGAAAAATAAGAAACTAAACTAAAACACATTTACTTTCTTCTCATCTTCGTTCCAATCTTGCCAGGTCTTTAACTTGATGCTATTCTTCACACTCACCAATCTATTGTAACATGAGAATGTTTTTCTTTTCGTTACTTCACTTTCTGAAGTAACTCTGCTCAAGAGCCTTTCTTGAAAGGTCCTCCGTTTTGTTACATCTCAGGTGCATGATAAACAAGAAACGTTACCTTTAGCTGTATTGCCTTTCAAGGGCCGAATCGACAGATACTAACACAGAATCATGCATAGACTACTCAGGTTGAGAAGAAAGCAGAGAGCTCAGGGATTCTGCCTGAAGATTCCCTCCCTTTGGTACGTTCTTCCCTCACCATTACTCTCCTCTTGAATTGGTGAAACTTTAAGGCAGACGAGAGGGAATGAAAAAAATCAAAATACATTGGAAGAGCTATTGAACTAAAACATCTGACTGCCTTGTTCCATTTTTTTAGCTAGACTTCTACGTATTAGACCTTGTGGCGCAACGGTAGCGTGTCTGACTCCAGATCAGAAGGTTATGTGTTCAAATCACGTCGGGGTCAAAAGCTTCTTTATAGCAACATGAAAATGGGGCCGCAGCTTCAGCATGCAGGTCTCTTTGGCCTCATTCTGATTTTGAGAAATAACAACGCTTTGTATCACTTCATTTAAAAACGATGTAAGAGTCACGGTCATCTGTGCAGCTGTGAGTAAGGTGTCAATGTAACCAGAACATATTAAAGCACAGTGTTTTTGAAGGTGTTGACTCCTATATCGTTCTGTATTGCATGAGTTATCTCTGAAGGTAAAAAGCAGGAGCAATCTGTAAAACATGAGCTTTGGTTGCCATCAATAAACGTGAGTGGCAAAGTACCACGTTTTGTGAATAACATCAGGTATCCATGTATAATGAGATGCGTTGGCCAGGAATCCAACCCGGGTCAACTGCTTGGAAGGCAGCTATGCTCACCACTATACCACTAACGCCTACATATGTCTCTTTACCTTGCATCTTGGCCATTGCAGTCTCCCATAACTGGATCGCTTCTCACATGCATAAAAGCACTTATCAAGCCACTACAGCACCTGGCTGCCTTTAAGCCTCTATTATTGCTTTATTCGTGCCACCATCCCTTCAAGATGCCGACAAGACATGCAACAAGAATCTTCTCTGTCAGTCCACAAGGTGGTGGAATGGACTTCCGCTGACAGTCCGTAAGGTCCAATCAATGGTTGTCTTCAACGCAAACTGAAGAATCAAAACTTCATGTAGTCACTAAGACTTGAATACTCATGGAAAAATAAGAAACTAAACTAAAACACATTTACTTTCTTCTCATCTTTGTTCCAATCTTGCCAGGTCTTTAACTTGATGCTATTCTTCACACTCACCAATCTATTGTAACATGAGAATGTTTTTCTTTTCGTTACTTCACTTTCTGAAGTAACTCTGCTCAAGAGCCTTTCTTGAAAGGTCCTCCGTTTTGTTACATCTCAGGTGCATGATAAACAAGAAACGTTACCTTTAGCTGTATTGCCTTTCAAGGGCCGAATCGACAGATACTAACACAGAATCATGCATAGACTACTCAGGTTGAGAAGAAAGCAGAGAGCTCAGGGATTCTGCCTGAAGATTCCCTCCCTTTGGTACTTTCTTCCCTCACCATTACTCTCCTCTTGAATTGGTGAAACTTTAAGGCAGACAAGAGGGAATGAAAAAAATCAAAATATATTGGAAAAGCTATTGAACTAAAACATCTGACTGCCTTGTTCCATTTTTTTAGCTAGACTTCTATGCGTTGGACCTCGTGGCGCAGCGGTAGCGCGTCTCACTCCAGATCAGAAGGTTACGTGTTCAAATCACGTCGGGGTCAAAAGCTTCTTTATAGCAACATGAAAATGGGGCCGCAGCTTCAGCATGCAGGTCACTTTGGCCTCATTCTGATTTTGAGAAATAACAACGCTTTGTATCACTTCGTTTAAAAACGATGTAAGAGTCACGGTCATCTGTGCAGCTGTGAGTAAGGTGTCAATGTAACCAGAACATATTAAAGCACAGTGTTTTTGAAGGTGTTGACTCCTATATCGTTCTGTATTGCATGAGTTATCTCTGAAGGTAAAAAGCAGGAGCAATCTGTAAAACATGAGCTTTGGTTGCCATAAATAAACGTGAGTGGCAAAGTACCACGTTTTGTGAATAACATCAGGTATCCATGTATAATGAGATGCGTTGGCCGGGAATCGAACCCGAGTCAACTGCTTGGAAGGCAGCTATGCTCGCCACTATACCACCAACGCCTACATATTTCTCTTTACCTTGCATATTGGCCATTGCAGTCTCCCATAACTGGATCGCTTCTCACATGCGTAAAAGCACTTATCAAGCCACTACAGCACCTGGCTGCCTTTAAGCCTCTATTATTGCTTTATTCGTGCCACCATCCCTTCAAGATGCCGACAAGACATGCAACAAGAATCTTCTCTGTCAGTCCACAAGGTGGTGGAATGGACTTCCGCTGACAGTCCGTAAGGTCCAATCAATGGTTGTCTTCAACGCAAACTGAAGAATCAAAACTTCATGTAGTCACTAAGCACTTGAATACTCATGGAAAAATAAGAAACTAAACTAAAACACATTTACTTTCTTCTCATCTTCGTTCCAATCTTGCCAGGTCTTTAACTTGATGCTATTCTTCACACTCACCAATCTATTGTAACATGAGAATGTTTTTCTTTTCGTTACTTCACTTTCTGAAGTAACTCTGCTCAAGAGCCTTTCTTGAAAGGTCCTCCGTTTTGTTACATCTCAGGTGCATGATAAACAAGAAACGTTACCTTTAGCTGTATTGCCTTTCAAGGGCCGAATCGACAGATACTAACACAGAATCATGCATAGACTACTCAGGTTGAGAAGAAAGCAGAGAGCTCAGGGATTCTGCCTGAAGATTCCCTCCCTTTGGTACGTTCTTCCCTCACCATTACTCTCCTCTTGAATTGGTGAAACTTTAAGGCAGACGAGAGGGAATGAAAAAAATCAAAATACATTGGAAGAGCTATTGAACTAAAACATCTGACTGCCTTGTTCCATTTTTTTAGCTAGACTTCTACGTATTAGACCTCGTGGCGCAACGGTATCGCGTCTGACTCCAGATCAGAAGGTTACATTTTCAAATCACGCCGGGGTCAAAAGCTTCTTTATAGCAACATGAAAATGGGGCCGCAGCTTCAGCATGCAGGTCTCTTTGGCCTCATTCTGATTTTGAGAAATAACAACGCTTTGTATCACTTCATTTAAAAACGATGTAAGAGTCACGGTCATCTGTGCAGCTGTGAGTAAGGTGTCAATGTAACCAGAACATATTAAAGCACAGTGTTTTTGAAGGTGTTGACTCCTATATTGTTCTGTATTGCATGAGTTATCTCTGAAGGTAAAAAGCAGGAGCAATCTGTAAAACATGAGCTTTGGTTGCCATCAATAAACGTGAGTGGCAAAGTACCACGTTTTGTGAATAACATCAGGTATCCATGTATAATGAGATGCGTTGGCGGGGAATCGAACCCAGGTCAACTGCTTGGAAGGCAGCTATGCTCACCACTATACCACCAACGACTACATATGTCTCTTTACCTTGCATCTTGGCCATTGCAGTCTCCCATAACTGGATCGCTTCTCACAGGCATAAAAGCACTTATCAAGCCACTACAGCACCTGGCTGCCTTTAAGCCTCTATTATTGCTTTATTCGTGCCACCATCCCTTCAAGATGCTGACAAGACATGCAACAAGAATCTTCTCTGTCAGTCCACAAGGTGGTGGAATAGACTTCCGCTGACAGTCCGTAAGGTCCAATCAATGGTTGTCTTCAACGCAAACTGAAGAATCAAAACTTCATGTAGTCACTAAGACTTGAATACTCATGGAAAAATAAGAAACTAAACTAAAACACATTTACTTTCTTCTCATCTTCGTTCCAATCTTGCCAGGTCTTTAACTTGATGCTATTCTTCACACTCACCAATCTATTGTAACATGAGAATGTTTTTCTTTTCGTTACTTCACTTTCTGAAGTAACTCTGCTCAAGAGCCTTTCTTGAAAGGTCCTCCGTTTTGTTACATCTCAGGTGCATGATAAACAAGAAACGTTACCTTTAGCTGTATTGCCTTTCAAGGGCCGAATCGACAGATACTAACACAGAATCATGCATAGACTACTCAGGTTGAGAAGAAAGCAGAGAGCTCAGGGATTCTGCCTGAAGATTCCCTCCCTTTGGTACGTTCTTCCCTCACCATTACTCTCCTCTTGAATTGGTGAAACTTTAAGGCAGACGAGAGGGAATGAAAAAAATCAAAATACATTGGAAGAGCTATTGAACTAAAACATCTGACTGCCTTGTTCCATTTTTTTAGCTAGACTTCTACGTATTAGACCTCGTGGCGCAACGGTATCGCGTCTGACTCCAGATCAGAAGGTTACGTTTTCAAATCACGCCGGGGTCAAAAGCTTCTTTATAGCAACATGAAAATGGGGCCGCAGCTTCAGCATGCAGGTCTGTTTGGCCTCATTGTGATTTTGAGAAATAACAACGCTTTGTATCACTTCATTTAAAAACGATATAAGAGTCACGGTCATCTGTGCAGCTGTGAGTAAGGTGTCAATGTAACCAGAACATATTAAAGCACAGTGTTTTTGAAGGTGTTGACTCCTATATCGTTCTGTATTGCATGAGTTATCTCTGAAGGTAAAAAGCAGGAGCAATCTGTAAAACATGAGCTTTGGTTGCCATCAATAAACGTGAGTGGCAAAGTACCACGTTTTGTGAATAACATCAGGTATCCATGTATAATGAGATGCGTTGGCCAGGAATCCAACCCGGGTCAACTGCTTGGAAGGCAGCTATGCTCACCACTATACCACTAACTCCTACATATGTCTCTTTACCTTGCATCTTGGCCATTGCAGTCTCCCATAACTGGATCGCTTCTCACATGCATAAAAGCACTTATCAAGCGACTACAGCACCTGGCTGCCTTTAAGCCTCTATTATTGCTTTATTCGTGCCACCATCCCTTCAAGATGCCGACAAGACATGCAACAAGAATCTTCTCTGTCAGTCCACAAGGTGGTGGAATGGACTTCCGCTGACAGTCCGTAAGGTCCAATCAATGGTTGTCTTCAACGCAAACTGAAGAATCAAAACTTCATGTAGTCACTAAGACTTGAATACTCATGGAAAAATAAGAAACTAAACTAAAACACATTTACTTTCTTCTCATCTTCGTTCCAATCTTGCCAGGTCTTTAACTTGATGCTATTCTTCACACTCACCAATCTATTGTAACATGAGAATGTTTTTCTTTTCGTTACTTCACTTTCTGAAGTAACTCTGCTCAAGAGCCTTTCTTGAAAGGTCCTCCGTTTTGTTACATCTCAGGTGCATGATAAACAAGAAACGTTACCTTTAGCTGTATTGCCTTTCAAGGGCCGAATCGACAGATACTAACACAGAATCATGCATAGACTACTCAGGTTGAGAAGAAAGCAGAGAGCTCAGGGATTCTGCCTGAAGATTCCCTCCCTTTGGTACGTTCTTCCCTCACCATTACTCTCCTCTTGAATTGGTGAAACTTTAAGGCAGACGAGAGGGAATGAAAAAAATCAAAATACATTGGAAGAGCTATTGAACTAAAACATCTGACTGCCTTGTTCCATTTTTTTAGCTAGACTTCTACGTATTAGACCTTGTGGCGCAACGGTAGCGTGTCTGACTCCAGATCAGAAGGTTATGTGTTCAAATCACGTCGGGGTCAAAAGCTTCTTTATAGCAACATGAAAATGGGGCCGCAGCTTCAGCATGCAGGTCTCTTTGGCCTCATTCTGATTTTGAGAAATAACAACGCTTTGTATCACTTCATTTAAAAACGATGTAAGAGTCACGGTCATCTGTGCAGCTGTGAGTAAGGTGTCAATGTAACCAGAACATATTAAAGCACAGTGTTTTTGAAGGTCTTGACTCCTATATCGTTCTGTATTGCATGAGTTATCTCTGAAGGTAAAAAGCAGGAGCAATCTGTAAAACATGAGCTTTGGTTGCCATCAATAAACGTGAGTGGCAAAGTACCACGTTTTGTGAATAACATCAGGTATCCATGTATAATGAGATGCGTTGGCCAGGAATCCAACCCGGGTCAACTGCTTGGAAGGCAGCTATGCTCACCACTATACCACTAACGCCTACATATGTCTCTTTACCTTGCATCTTGGCCATTGCAGTCTCCCATAACTGGATCGCTTCTCACATGCATAAAAGCACTTATCAAGCCACTACAGCACCTGGCTGCCTTTAAGCCTCTATTATTGCTTTATTCGTGCCACCATCCCTTCAAGATGCCGACAAGACATGCAACAAGAATCTTCTCTGTCAGTCCACAAGGTGGTGGAATGGACTTCCGCTGACAGTCCGTAAGGTCCAATCAATGGTTGTCTTCAACGCAAACTGAAGAATCAAAACTTCATGTAGTCACTAAGACTTGAATACTCATGGAAAAATAAGAAACTAAACTAAAACACATTTACTTTCTTCTCATCTTTGTTCCAATCTTGCCAGGTCTTTAACTTGATGCTATTCTTCACACTCACCAATCTATTGTAACATGAGAATGTTTTTCTTTTCGTTACTTCACTTTCTGAAGTAACTCTGCTCAAGAGCCTTTCTTGAAAGGTCCTCCGTTTTGTTACATCTCAGGTGCATGATAAACAAGAAACGTTACCTTTAGCTGTATTGCCTTTCAAGGGCCGAATCGACAGATACTAACACAGAATCATGCATAGACTACTCAGGTTGAGAAGAAAGCAGAGAGCTCAGGGATTCTGCCTGAAGATTCCCTCCCTTTGGTACTTTCTTCCCTCACCATTACTCTCCTCTTGAATTGGTGAAACTTTAAGGCAGACAAGAGGGAATGAAAAAAATCAAAATATATTGGAAAAGCTATTGAACTAAAACATCTGACTGCCTTGTTCCAGTTTTTTAGCTAGACTTCTATGCGTTGGACCTCGTGGCGCAGCGGTAGCGCGTCTCACTCCAGATCAGAAGGTTACGTGTTCAAATCACGTCGGGGTCAAAAGCTTCTTTATAGCAACATGAAAATGGGGCCGCAGCTTCAGCATGCAGGTCACTTTGGCCTCATTCTGATTTTGAGAAATAACAACGCTTTGTATCACTTCGTTTAAAAACGATGTAAGAGTCACGGTCATCTGTGCAGCTGTGAGTAAGGTGTCAATGTAACCAGAACATATTAAAGCACAGTGTTTTTGAAGGTGTTGACTCCTATATCGTTCTGTATTGCATGAGTTATCTCTGAAGGTAAAAAGCAGGAGCAATCTGTAAAACATGAGCTTTGGTTGCCATAAATAAACGTGAGTGGCAAAGTACCACGTTTTGTGAATAACATCAGGTATCCATGTATAATGAGATGCGTTGGCCGGGAATCGAACCCGAGTCAACTGCTTGGAAGGCAGCTATGCTCGCCACTATACCACCAACGCCTACATATTTCTCTTTACCTTGCATATTGGCCATTGCAGTCTCCCATAACTGGATCGCTTCTCACATGCGTAAAAGCACTTATCAAGCCACTACAGCACCTGGCTGCCTTTAAGCCTCTATTATTGCTTTATTCGTGCCACCATCCCTTCAAGATGCCGACAAGACATGCAACAAGAATCTTCTCTGTCAGTCCACAAGGTGGTGGAATGGACTTCCGCTGACAGTCCGTAAGGTCCAATCAATGGTTGTCTTCAACGCAAACTGAAGAATCAAAACTTCATGTAGTCACTAAGCACTTGAATACTCATGGAAAAATAAGAAACTAAACTAAAACACATTTACTTTCTTCTCATCTTCGTTCCAATCTTGCCAGGTCTTTAACTTGATGCTATTCTTCACACTCACCAATCTATTGTAACATGAGAATGTTTTTCTTTTCGTTACTTCACTTTCTGAAGTAACTCTGCTCAAGAGCCTTTCTTGAAAGGTCCTCCGTTTTGTTACATCTCAGGTGCATGATAAACAAGAAACGTTACCTTTAGCTGTATTGCCTTTCAAGGGCCGAATCGACAGATACTAACACAGAATCATGCATAGACTACTCAGGTTGAGAAGAAAGCAGAGAGCTCAGGGATTCTGCCTGAAGATTCCCTCCCTTTGGTACGTTCTTCCCTCACCATTACTCTCCTCTTGAATTGGTGAAACTTTAAGGCAGACGAGAGGGAATGAAAAAAATCAAAATACATTGGAAGAGCTATTGAACTAAAACATCTGACTGCCTTGTTCCATTTTTTTAGCTAGACTTCTACGTATTAGACCTCGTGGCGCAACGGTATCGCGTCTGACTCCAGATCAGAAGGTTACGTTTTCAAATCACGCCAGGGTCAAAAGCTTCTTTATTGCAACATGAAAATGGGGCCGCAGCTTCAGCATGCAGGTCTCTTTGGCCTCATTGTGATTTTGAGAAATAACAACGCTTTGTATCACTTCATTTAAAAACGATATAAGAGTCACGGTCATCTGTGCAGCTGTGAGTAAGGTGTCAATGTAACCAGAACATATTAAAGCACAGTGTTTTTGAAGGTGTTGACTCCTATATCGTTCTGTCTTGCATGAGTTATCTCTGAAGGTAAAAAGCAGGAGCAATCTGTAAAACATGAGCTTTGGTTGCCATCAATAAACGTGAGTGGCAAAGTACCACGTTTTGTGAATAACATCAGGTATCCATGTATAATGAGATGCGTTGGCCAGGAATCCAACCCGGGTCAACTGCTTGGAAGGCAGCTATGCTCACCACTATACCACTAACTCCTACATATGTCTCTTTACCTTGCATCTTGGCCATTGCAGTCTCCCATAACTGGATCGCTTCTCACATGCATAAAAGCACTTATCAAGCCACTACAGCACCTGGCTGCCTTTAAGCCTCTATTATTGCTTTATTCGTGCCACCATCCCTTCAAGATGCCGACAAGACATGCAACAAGAATCTTCTCTGTCAGTCCACAAGGTGATGGAATGGACTTCCGCTGACAGTCCGTAAGGTCCAATCAATGGTTGTCTTCAACGCAAACTGAAGAATCAAAACTTCATGTAGTCACTAAGACTTGAATACTCATGGAAAAATAAGAAACTAAACTAAAACACATTTACTTTCTTCTCATCTTCGTTCCAATCTTGCCAGGTCTTTAACTTGATGCTATTCTTCACACTCACCAATCTATTGTAACATGAGAATGTTTTTCTTTTCGTTACTTCACTTTCTGAAGTAACTCTGCTCAAGAGCCTTTCTTGAAAGGTCCTCCGTTTTGTTACATCTCAGGTGCATGATAAACAAGAAACGTTACCTTTAGCTGTATTGCCTTTCAAGGGCCGAATCGACAGATACTAACACAGAATCATGCATAGACTACTCAGGTTGAGAAGAAAGCAGAGAGCTCAGGGATTCTGCCTGAAGATTCCCTCCCTTTGGTACGTTCTTCCCTCACCATTACTCTCCTCTTGAATTGGTGAAACTTTAAGGCAGACGAGAGGGAATGAAAAAAATCAAAATACATTGGAAGAGCTATTGAACTAAAACATCTGACTGCCTTGTTCCATTTTTTTAGCTAGACTTCTACGTATTAGACCTCGTGGCGCAACGGTATCGCGTCTGACTCCAGATCAGAAGGTTACGTTTTCAAATCACGTCGGGGTCAAAAGCTTCTTTATTGCAACATGAAAATGGGGCCGCAGCTTCAGCATGCAGGTCTCTTTGGCCTCATTGTGATTTTGAGAAATAACAACGCTTTGTATCACTTCATTTAAAAACGATATAAGAGTCACGGTCATCTGTGCAGCTGTGAGTAAGGTGTCAATGTAACCAGAACATATTAAAGCACAGTGTTTTTGAAGGTGTTGACTCCTATATCGTTCTGTCTTGCATGAGTTATCTCTGAAGGTAAAAAGCAGGAGCAATCTGTAAAACATGAGCTTTGGTTGCCATCAATAAACGTGAGTGGCAAAGTACCACGTTTTGTGAATAACATCAGGTATCCATGTATAATGAGATGCGTTGGCCAGGAATCCAACCCGGGTCAACTGCTTGGAAGGCAGCTATGCTCACCACTATACCACTAACTCCTACATATGTCTCTTTACCTTGCATCTTGGCCATTGCAGTCTCCCATAACTGGATCGCTTCTCACATGCATAAAAGCACTTATCAAGCCACTACAGCACCTGGCTGCCTTTAAGCCTCTATTATTGCTTTATTCGTGCCACCATCCCTTCAAGATGCCGACAAGACATGCAACAAGAATCTTCTCTGTCAGTCCACAAGGTGATGGAATGGACTTCCGCTGACAGTCCGTAAGGTCCAATCAATGGTTGTCTTCAACGCAAACTGAAGAATCAAAACTTCATGTAGTCACTAAGACTTGAATACTCATGGAAAAATAAGAAACTAAACTAAAACACATTTACTTTCTTCTCATCTTCGTTCCAATCTTGCCAGGTCTTTAACTTGATGCTATTCTTCACACTCACCAATCTATTGTAACATGAGAATGTTTTTCTTTTCGTTACTTCACTTTCTGAAGTAACTCTGCTCAAGAGCCTTTCTTGAAAGGTCCTCCGTTTTGTTACATCTCAGGTGCATGATAAACAAGAAACGTTACCTTTAGCTGTATTGCCTTTCAAGGGCCGAATCGACAGATACTAACACAGAATCATGCATAGACTACTCAGGTTGAGAAGAAAGCAGAGAGCTCAGGGATTCTGCCTGAAGATTCCCTCCCTTTGGTACGTTCTTCCCTCACCATTACTCTCCTCTTGAATTGGTGAAACTTTAAGGCAGACGAGAGGGAATGAAAAAAATCAAAATACATTGGAAGAGCTATTGAACTAAAACATCTGACTGCCTTGTTCCATTTTTTTAGCTAGACTTCTACGTATTAGACCTCGTGGCGCAACGGTAGCGTGTCTGACTCCAGATCAGAAGGTTACGTTTTCAAATCACGCCAGGGTCAAAAGCTTCTTTATTGCAACATGAAAATGGGGCCGCAGCTTCAGCATGCAGGTCTCTTTGGCCTCATTCTGATTTTGAGAAATAACAACGCTTTGTATCACTTCATTTAAAAACGATGTAAGAGTCACGGTCATCTGTGCAGCTGTGAGTAAGGTGTCAATGTAACCAGAACATATTAAAGCACAGTGTTTTTGAAGGTGTTGACTCCTATATCGTTCTGTATTGCATGAGTTATCTCTGAAGGTAAAAAGCAGGAGCAATCTGTAAAACATGAGCTTTGGTTGCCATCAGTAAACGTGAGTGGCAAAGTACCACGTTTTGTGAATAACATCAGGTATCCATGTATAATGAGATGCGTTGGCCAGGAATCCAACCCGGGTCAACTGCTTGGAAGGCAGCTATGCTCACCACTATACCACTAACTCCTACATATGTCTCTTTACCTTGCATCTTGGCCATTGCAGTCTCCCATAACTGGATCGCTTCTCACATGCATAAAAGCACTTATCAAGCCACTACAGCACCTGGCTGCCTTTAAGCCTCTATTATTGCTTTATTCGTGCCACCATCCCTTCAAGATGCCGACAAGACATGCAACAAGAATCTTCTCTGTCAGTCCACAAGGTGATGGAATGGACTTCCGCTGACAGTCCGTAAGGTCCAATCAATGGTTGTCTTCAACGCAAACTGAAGAATCAAAACTTCATGTAGTCACTAAGACTTGAATACTCATGGAAAAATAAGAAACTAAACTAAAACACATTTACTTTCTTCTCATCTTCGTTCCAATCTTGCCAGGTCTTTAACTTGATGCTATTCTTCACACTCACCAATCTATTGTAACATGAGAATGTTTTTCTTTTCGTTACTTCACTTTCTGAAGTAACTCTGCTCAAGAGCCTTTCTTGAAAGGTCCTCCGTTTTGTTACATCTCAGGTGCATGATAAACAAGAAACGTTACCTTTAGCTGTATTGCCTTTCAAGGGCCGAATCGACAGATACTAACACAGAATCATGCATAGACTACTCAGGTTGAGAAGAAAGCAGAGAGCTCAGGGATTCTGCCTGAAGATTCCCTCCCTTTGGTACGTTCTTCCCTCACCATTACTCTCCTCTTGAATTGGTGAAACTTTAAGGCAGACGAGAGGGAATGAAAAAAATCAAAATACATTGGAAGAGCTATTGAACTAAAACATCTGACTGCCTTGTTCCATTTTTTTAGCTAGACTTCTATGTATTAGACCTCGTGGCGCAACGGTATCGCGTCTGACTCCAGATCAGAAGGTTACGTTTTCAAATCACGCCGGGGTCAAAAGCTTCTTTATAGCAACATGAAAATGGGGCCGCAGCTTCAGCATGCAGGTCTGTTTGGCCTCATTGTGATTTTGAGAAATAACAACGCTTTGTATCACTTCATTTAAAAACGATATAAGAGTCACGGTCATCTGTGCAGCTGTGAGTAAGGTGTCAATGTAACCAGAACATATTAAAGCACAGTGTTTTTGAAGGTGTTGACTCCTATATCGTTCTGTATTGCATGAGTTATCTCTGAAGGTAAAAAGCAGGAGCAATCTGTAAAACATGAGCTTTGGTTGCCATCAATAAACGTGAGTGGCAAAGTACCACGTTTTGTGAATAACATCAGGTATCCATGTATAATGAGATGCGTTGGCCAGGAATCCAACCCGGGTCAACTGCTTGGAAGGCAGCTATGCTCACCACTATACCACTAACTCCTACATATGTCTCTTTACCTTGCATCTTGGCCATTGCAGTCTCCCATAACTGGATCGCTTCTCACATGCATAAAAGCACTTATCAAGCCACTACAGCACCTGGCTGCCTTTAAGCCTCTATTATTGCTTTATTCGTGCCACCATCCCTTCAAGATGCCGACAAGACATGCAACAAGAATCTTCTCTGTCAGTCCACAAGGTGGTGGAATGGACTTCCGCTGACAGTCCGTAAGGTCCAATCAATGGTTGTCTTCAACGCAAACTGAAGAATCAAAACTTCATGTAGTCACTAAGACTTGAATACTCATGGAAAAATAAGAAACTAAACTAAAACACATTTACTTTCTTCTCATCTTCGTTCCAATCTTGCCAGGTCTTTAACTTGATGCTATTCTTCACACTCACCAATCTATTGTAACATGAGAATGTTTTTCTTTTCGTTACTTCACTTTCTGAAGTAACTCTGCTCAAGAGCCTTTCTTGAAAGGTCCTCCGTTTTGTTACATCTCAGGTGCATGATAAACAAGAAACGTTACCTTTAGCTGTATTGCCTTTCAAGGGCCGAATCGACAGATACTAACACAGAATCATGCATAGACTACTCAGGTTGAGAAGAAAGCAGAGAGCTCAGGGATTCTGCCTGAAGATTCCCTCCCTTTGGTACGTTCTTCCCTCACCATTACTCTCCTCTTGAATTGGTGAAACTTTAAGGCAGACGAGAGGGAATGAAAAAAATCAAAATACATTGGAAGAGCTATTGAACTAAAACATCTGACTGCCTTGTTCCATTTTTTTAGCTAGACTTCTACGTATTAGACCTTGTGGCGCAACGGTAGCGTGTCTGACTCCAGATCAGAAGGTTATGTGTTCAAATCACGTTGGGGTCAAAAGCTTCTTTATAGCAACATGAAAATGGGGCCGCAGCTTCAGCATGCAGGTCTCTTTGGCCTCATTCTGATTTTGAGAAATAACAACGCTTTGTATCACTTCATTTAAAAACGATGTAAGAGTCACGGTCATCTGTGCAGCTGTGAGTAAGGTGTCAATGTAACCAGAACATATTAAAGCACAGTGTTTTTGAAGGTGTTGACTCCTATATCGTTCTGTATTGCATGAGTTATCTCTGAAGGTAAAAAGCAGGAGCAATCTGTAAAACATGAGCTTTGGTTGCCATCAATAAACGTGAGTGGCAAAGTACCACGTTTTGTGAATAACATCAGGTATCCATGTATAATGAGATGCGTTGGCCAGGAATCCAACCCGGGTCAACTGCTTGGAAGGCAGCTATGCTCACCACTATACCACTAACGCCTACATATGTCTCTTTACCTTGCATCTTGGCCATTGCAGTCTCCCATAACTGGATCGCTTCTCACATGCATAAAAGCACTTATCAAGCCACTACAGCACCTGGCTGCCTTTAAGCCTCTATTATTGCTTTATTCGTGCCACCATCCCTTCAAGATGCCGACAAGACATGCAACAAGAATCTTCTCTGTCAGTCCACAAGGTGGTGGAATGGACTTCCGCTGACAGTCCGTAAGGTCCAATCAATGGTTGTCTTCAACGCAAACTGAAGAATCAAAACTTCATGTAGTCACTAAGACTTGAATACTCATGGAAAAATAAGAAACTAAACTAAAACACATTTACTTTCTTCTCATCTTTGTTCCAATCTTGCCAGGTCTTTAACTTGATGCTATTCTTCACACTCACCAATCTATTGTAACATGAGAATGTTTTTCTTTTCGTTACTTCACTTTCTGAAGTAACTCTGCTCAAGAGCCTTTCTTGAAAGGTCCTCCGTTTTGTTACATCTCAGGTGCATGATAAACAAGAAACGTTACCTTTAGCTGTATTGCCTTTCAAGGGCCGAATCGACAGATACTAACACAGAATCATGCATAGACTACTCAGGTTGAGAAGAAAGCAGAGAGCTCAGGGATTCTGCCTGAAGATTCCCTCCCTTTGGTACTTTCTTCCCTCACCATTACTCTCCTCTTGAATTGGTGAAACTTTAAGGCAGACAAGAGGGAATGAAAAAAATCAAAATATATTGGAAAAGCTATTGAACTAAAACATCTGACTGCCTTGTTCCATTTTTTTAGCTAGACTTCTATGCGTTGGACCTCGTGGCGCAGCGGTAGCGCGTCTCACTCCAGATCAGAAGGTTACGTGTTCAAATCACGTCGGGGTCAAAAGCTTCTTTATAGCAACATGAAAATGGGGCCGCAGCTTCAGCATGCAGGTCACTTTGGCCTCATTCTGATTTTGAGAAATAACAACGCTTTGTATCACTTCGTTTAAAAACGATGTAAGAGTCACGGTCATCTGTGCAGCTGTGAGTAAGGTGTCAATGTAACCAGAACATATTAAAGCACAGTGTTTTTGAAGGTGTTGACTCCTATATCGTTCTGTATTGCATGAGTTATCTCTGAAGGTAAAAAGCAGGAGCAATCTGTAAAACATGAGCTTTGGTTGCCATAAATAAACGTGAGTGGCAAAGTACCACGTTTTGTGAATAACATCAGGTATCCATGTATAATGAGATGCGTTGGCCGGGAATCGAACCCGAGTCAACTGCTTGGAAGGCAGCTATGCTCGCCACTATACCACCAACGCCTACATATTTCTCTTTACCTTGCATATTGGCCATTGCAGTCTCCCATAACTGGATCGCTTCTCACATGCGTAAAAGCACTTATCAAGCCACTACAGCACCTGGCTGCCTTTAAGCCTCTATTATTGCTTTATTCGTGCCACCATCCCTTCAAGATGCCGACAAGACATGCAACAAGAATCTTCTCTGTCAGTCCACAAGGTGGTGGAATGGACTTCCGCTGACAGTCCGTAAGGTCCAATCAATGGTTGTCTTCAACGCAAACTGAAGAATCAAAACTTCATGTAGTCACTAAGCACTTGAATACTCATGGAAAAATAAGAAACTAAACTAAAACACATTTACTTTCTTCTCATCTTCGTTCCAATCTTGCCAGGTCTTTAACTTGATGCTATTCTTCACACTCACCAATCTATTGTAACATGAGAATGTTTTTCTTTTCGTTACTTCACTTTCTGAAGTAACTCTGCTCAAGAGCCTTTCTTGAAAGGTCCTCCGTTTTGTTACATCTCAGGTGCATGATAAACAAGAAACGTTACCTTTAGCTGTATTGCCTTTCAAGGGCCGAATCGACAGATACTAACACAGAATCATGCATAGACTACTCAGGTTGAGAAGAAAGCAGAGAGCTCAGGGATTCTGCCTGAAGATTCCCTCCCTTTGGTACGTTCTTCCCTCACCATTACTCTCCTCTTGAATTGGTGAAACTTTAAGGCAGACGAGAGGGAATGAAAAAAATCAAAATACATTGGAAGAGCTATTGAACTAAAACATCTGACTGCCTTGTTCCATTTTTTTAGCTAGACTTCTACGTATTAGACCTCGTGGCGCAACGGTATCGCGTCTGACTCCAGATCAGAAGGTTACATTTTCAAATCACGCCGGGGTCAAAAGCTTCTTTATAGCAACATGAAAATGGGGCCGCAGCTTCAGCATGCAGGTCTCTTTGGCCTCATTCTGATTTTGAGAAATAACAACGCTTTGTATCACTTCATTTAAAAACGATGTAAGAGTCACGGTCATCTGTGCAGCTGTGAGTAAGGTGTCAATGTAACCAGAACATATTAAAGCACAGTGTTTTTGAAGGTGTTGACTCCTATATTGTTCTGTATTGCATGAGTTATCTCTGAAGGTAAAAAGCAGGAGCAATCTGTAAAACATGAGCTTTGGTTGCCATCAATAAACGTGAGTGGCAAAGTACCACGTTTTGTGAATAACATCAGGTATCCATGTATAATGAGATGCGTTGGCCGGGAATCGAACCCAGGTCAACTGCTTGGAAGGCAGCTATGCTCACCACTATACCACCAACGACTACATATGTCTCTTTACCTTGCATCTTGGCCATTGCAGTCTCCCATAACTGGATCGCTTCTCACAGGCATAAAAGCACTTATCAAGCCACTACAGCACCTGGCTGCCTTTAAGCCTCTATTATTGCTTTATTCGTGCCACCATCCCTTCAAGATGCTGACAAGACATGCAACAAGAATCTTCTCTGTCAGTCCACAAGGTGGTGGAATAGACTTCCGCTGACAGTCCGTAAGGTCCAATCAATGGTTGTCTTCAACGCAAACTGAAGAATCAAAACTTCATGTAGTCACTAAGACTTGAATACTCATGGAAAAATAAGAAACTAAACTAAAACACATTTACTTTCTTCTCATCTTCGTTCCAATCTTGCCAGGTCTTTAACTTGATGCTATTCTTCACACTCACCAATCTATTGTAACATGAGAATGTTTTTCTTTTCGTTACTTCACTTTCTGAAGTAACTCTGCTCAAGAGCCTTTCTTGAAAGGTCCTCCGTTTTGTTACATCTCAGGTGCATGATAAACAAGAAACGTTACCTTTAGCTGTATTGCCTTTCAAGGGCCGAATCGACAGATACTAACACAGAATCATGCATAGACTACTCAGGTTGAGAAGAAAGCAGAGAGCTCAGGGATTCTGCCTGAAGATTCCCTCCCTTTGGTACGTTCTTCCCTCACCATTACTCTCCTCTTGAATTGGTGAAACTTTAAGGCAGACGAGAGGGAATGAAAAAAATCAAAATACATTGGAAGAGCTATTGAACTAAAACATCTGACTGCCTTGTTCCATTTTTTTAGCTAGACTTCTACGTATTAGACCTCGTGGCGCAACGGTATCGCGTCTGACTCCAGATCAGAAGGTTACGTTTTCAAATCACGCCGGGGTCAAAAGCTTCTTTATAGCAACATGAAAATGGGGCCGCAGCTTCAGCATGCAGGTCTGTTTGGCCTCATTGTGATTTTGAGAAATAACAACGCTTTGTATCACTTCATTTAAAAACGATATAAGAGTCACGGTCATCTGTGCAGCTGTGAGTAAGGTGTCAATGTAACCAGAACATATTAAAGCACAGTGTTTTTGAAGGTGTTGACTCCTATATCGTTCTGTATTGCATGAGTTATCTCTGAAGGTAAAAAGCAGGAGCAATCTGTAAAACATGAGCTTTGGTTGCCATCAATAAACGTGAGTGGCAAAGTACCACGTTTTGTGAATAACATCAGGTATCCATGTATAATGAGATGCGTTGGCCAGGAATCCAACCCGGGTCAACTGCTTGGAAGGCAGCTATGCTCACCACTATACCACTAACTCCTACATATGTCTCTTTACCTTGCATCTTGGCCATTGCAGTCTCCCATAACTGGATCGCTTCTCACATGCATAAAAGCACTTATCAAGCGACTACAGCACCTGGCTGCCTTTAAGCCTCTATTATTGCTTTATTCGTGCCACCATCCCTTCAAGATGCCGACAAGACATGCAACAAGAATCTTCTCTGTCAGTCCACAAGGTGGTGGAATGGACTTCCGCTGACAGTCCGTAAGGTCCAATCAATGGTTGTCTTCAACGCAAACTGAAGAATCAAAACTTCATGTAGTCACTAAGACTTGAATACTCATGGAAAAATAAGAAACTAAACTAAAACACATTTACTTTCTTCTCATCTTCGTTCCAATCTTGCCAGGTCTTTAACTTGATGCTATTCTTCACACTCACCAATCTATTGTAACATGAGAATGTTTTTCTTTTCGTTACTTCACTTTCTGAAGTAACTCTGCTCAAGAGCCTTTCTTGAAAGGTCCTCCGTTTTGTTACATCTCAGGTGCATGATAAACAAGAAACGTTACCTTTAGCTGTATTGCCTTTCAAGGGCCGAATCGACAGATACTAACACAGAATCATGCATAGACTACTCAGGTTGAGAAGAAAGCAGAGAGCTCAGGGATTCTGCCTGAAGATTCCCTCCCTTTGGTACGTTCTTCCCTCACCATTACTCTCCTCTTGAATTGGTGAAACTTTAAGGCAGACGAGAGGGAATGAAAAAAATCAAAATACATTGGAAGAGCTATTGAACTAAAACATCTGACTGCCTTGTTCCATTTTTTTAGCTAGACTTCTACGTATTAGACCTTGTGGCGCAACGGTAGCGTGTCTGACTCCAGATCAGAAGGTTATGTGTTCAAATCACGTCGGGGTCAAAAGCTTCTTTATAGCAACATGAAAATGGGGCCGCAGCTTCAGCATGCAGGTCTCTTTGGCCTCATTCTGATTTTGAGAAATAACAACGCTTTGTATCACTTCATTTAAAAACGATGTAAGAGTCACGGTCATCTGTGCAGCTGTGAGTAAGGTGTCAATGTAACCAGAACATATTAAAGCACAGTGTTTTTGAAGGTCTTGACTCCTATATCGTTCTGTATTGCATGAGTTATCTCTGAAGGTAAAAAGCAGGAGCAATCTGTAAAACATGAGCTTTGGTTGCCATCAATAAACGTGAGTGGCAAAGTACCACGTTTTGTGAATAACATCAGGTATCCATGTATAATGAGATGCGTTGGCCAGGAATCCAACCCGGGTCAACTGCTTGGAAGGCAGCTATGCTCACCACTATACCACTAACGCCTACATATGTCTCTTTACCTTGCATCTTGGCCATTGCAGTCTCCCATAACTGGATCGCTTCTCACATGCATAAAAGCACTTATCAAGCCACTACAGCACCTGGCTGCCTTTAAGCCTCTATTATTGCTTTATTCGTGCCACCATCCCTTCAAGATGCCGACAAGACATGCAACAAGAATCTTCTCTGTCAGTCCACAAGGTGGTGGAATGGACTTCCGCTGACAGTCCGTAAGGTCCAATCAATGGTTGTCTTCAACGCAAACTGAAGAATCAAAACTTCATGTAGTCACTAAGACTTGAATACTCATGGAAAAATAAGAAACTAAACTAAAACACATTTACTTTCTTCTCATCTTTGTTCCAATCTTGCCAGGTCTTTAACTTGATGCTATTCTTCACACTCACCAATCTATTGTAACATGAGAATGTTTTTCTTTTCGTTACTTCACTTTCTGAAGTAACTCTGCTCAAGAGCCTTTCTTGAAAGGTCCTCCGTTTTGTTACATCTCAGGTGCATGATAAACAAGAAACGTTACCTTTAGCTGTATTGCCTTTCAAGGGCCGAATCGACAGATACTAACACAGAATCATGCATAGACTACTCAGGTTGAGAAGAAAGCAGAGAGCTCAGGGATTCTGCCTGAAGATTCCCTCCCTTTGGTACTTTCTTCCCTCACCATTACTCTCCTCTTGAATTGGTGAAACTTTAAGGCAGACAAGAGGGAATGAAAAAAATCAAAATATATTGGAAAAGCTATTGAACTAAAACATCTGACTGCCTTGTTCCATTTTTTTAGCTAGACTTCTATGCGTTGGACCTCGTGGCGCAGCGGTAGCGCGTCTCACTCCAGATCAGAAGGTTACGTGTTCAAATCACGTCGGGGTCAAAAGCTTCTTTATAGCAACATGAAAATGGGGCCGCAGCTTCAGCATGCAGGTCACTTTGGCCTCATTCTGATTTTGAGAAATAACAACGCTTTGTATCACTTCGTTTAAAAACGATGTAAGAGTCACGGTCATCTGTGCAGCTGTGAGTAAGGTGTCAATGTAACCAGAACATATTAAAGCACAGTGTTTTTGAAGGTGTTGACTCCTATATCGTTCTGTATTGCATGAGTTATCTCTGAAGGTAAAAAGCAGGAGCAATCTGTAAAACATGAGCTTTGGTTGCCATAAATAAACGTGAGTGGCAAAGTACCACGTTTTGTGAATAACATCAGGTATCCATGTATAATGAGATGCGTTGGCCGGGAATCGAACCCGAGTCAACTGCTTGGAAGGCAGCTATGCTCGCCACTATACCACCAACGCCTACATATTTCTCTTTACCTTGCATATTGGCCATTGCAGTCTCCCATAACTGGATCGCTTCTCACATGCGTAAAAGCACTTATCAAGCCACTACAGCACCTGGCTGCCTTTAAGCCTCTATTATTGCTTTATTCGTGCCACCATCCCTTCAAGATGCCGACAAGACATGCAACAAGAATCTTCTCTGTCAGTCCACAAGGTGGTGGAATGGACTTCCGCTGACAGTCCGTAAGGTCCAATCAATGGTTGTCTTCAACGCAAACTGAAGAATCAAAACTTCATGTAGTCACTAAGCACTTGAATACTCATGGAAAAATAAGAAACTAAACTAAAACACATTTACTTTCTTCTCATCTTCGTTCCAATCTTGCCAGGTCTTTAACTTGATGCTATTCTTCACACTCACCAATCTATTGTAACATGAGAATGTTTTTCTTTTCGTTACTTCACTTTCTGAAGTAACTCTGCTCAAGAGCCTTTCTTGAAAGGTCCTCCGTTTTGTTACATCTCAGGTGCATGATAAACAAGAAACGTTACCTTTAGCTGTATTGCCTTTCAAGGGCCGAATCGACAGATACTAACACAGAATCATGCATAGACTACTCAGGTTGAGAAGAAAGCAGAGAGCTCAGGGATTCTGCCTGAAGATTCCCTCCCTTTGGTACGTTCTTCCCTCACCATTACTCTCCTCTTGAATTGGTGAAACTTTAAGGCAGACGAGAGGGAATGAAAAAAATCAAAATACATTGGAAGAGCTATTGAACTAAAACATCTGACTGCCTTGTTCCATTTTTTTAGCTAGACTTCTACGTATTAGACCTCGTGGCGCAACGGTATCGCGTCTGACTCCAGATCAGAAGGTTACGTTTTCAAATCACGCCAGGGTCAAAAGCTTCTTTATTGCAACATGAAAATGGGGCCGCAGCTTCAGCATGCAGGTCTCTTTGGCCTCATTGTGATTTTGAGAAATAACAACGCTTTGTATCACTTCATTTAAAAACGATATAAGAGTCACGGTCATCTGTGCAGCTGTGAGTAAGGTGTCAATGTAACCAGAACATATTAAAGCACAGTGTTTTTGAAGGTGTTGACTCCTATATCGTTCTGTCTTGCATGAGTTATCTCTGAAGGTAAAAAGCAGGAGCAATCTGTAAAACATGAGCTTTGGTTGCCATCAATAAACGTGAGTGGCAAAGTACCACGTTTTGTGAATAACATCAGGTATCCATGTATAATGAGATGCGTTGGCCAGGAATCCAACCCGGGTCAACTGCTTGGAAGGCAGCTATGCTCACCACTATACCACTAACTCCTACATATGTCTCTTTACCTTGCATCTTGGCCATTGCAGTCTCCCATAACTGGATCGCTTCTCACATGCATAAAAGCACTTATCAAGCCACTACAGCACCTGGCTGCCTTTAAGCCTCTATTATTGCTTTATTCGTGCCACCATCCCTTCAAGATGCCGACAAGACATGCAACAAGAATCTTCTCTGTCAGTCCACAAGGTGATGGAATGGACTTCCGCTGACAGTCCGTAAGGTCCAATCAATGGTTGTCTTCAACGCAAACTGAAGAATCAAAACTTCATGTAGTCACTAAGACTTGAATACTCATGGAAAAATAAGAAACTAAACTAAAACACATTTACTTTCTTCTCATCTTCGTTCCAATCTTGCCAGGTCTTTAACTTGATGCTATTCTTCACACTCACCAATCTATTGTAACATGAGAATGTTTTTCTTTTCGTTACTTCACTTTCTGAAGTAACTCTGCTCAAGAGCCTTTCTTGAAAGGTCCTCCGTTTTGTTACATCTCAGGTGCATGATAAACAAGAAACGTTACCTTTAGCTGTATTGCCTTTCAAGGGCCGAATCGACAGATACTAACACAGAATCATGCATAGACTACTCAGGTTGAGAAGAAAGCAGAGAGCTCAGGGATTCTGCCTGAAGATTCCCTCCCTTTGGTACGTTCTTCCCTCACCATTACTCTCCTCTTGAATTGGTGAAACTTTAAGGCAGACGAGAGGGAATGAAAAAAATCAAAATACATTGGAAGAGCTATTGAACTAAAACATCTGACTGCCTTGTTCCATTTTTTTAGCTAGACTTCTACGTATTAGACCTCGTGGCGCAACGGTATCGCGTCTGACTCCAGATCAGAAGGTTACGTTTTCAAATCACGCCAGGGTCAAAAGCTTCTTTATTGCAACATGAAAATGGGGCCGCAGCTTCAGCATGCAGGTCTCTTTGGCCTCATTGTGATTTTGAGAAATAACAACGCTTTGTATCACTTCATTTAAAAACGATATAAGAGTCACGGTCATCTGTGCAGCTGTGAGTAAGGTGTCAATGTAACCAGAACATATTAAAGCACAGTGTTTTTGAAGGTGTTGACTCCTATATCGTTCTGTCTTGCATGAGTTATCTCTGAAGGTAAAAAGCAGGAGCAATCTGTAAAACATGAGCTTTGGTTGCCATCAATAAACGTGAGTGGCAAAGTACCACGTTTTGTGAATAACATCAGGTATCCATGTATAATGAGATGCGTTGGCCAGGAATCCAACCCGGGTCAACTGCTTGGAAGGCAGCTATGCTCACCACTATACCACTAACTCCTACATATGTCTCTTTACCTTGCATCTTGGCCATTGCAGTCTCCCATAACTGGATCGCTTCTCACATGCATAAAAGCACTTATCAAGCCACTACAGCACCTGGCTGCCTTTAAGCCTCTATTATTGCTTTATTCGTGCCACCATCCCTTCAAGATGCCGACAAGACATGCAACAAGAATCTTCTCTGTCAGTCCACAAGGTGATGGAATGGACTTCCGCTGACAGTCCGTAAGGTCCAATCAATGGTTGTCTTCAACGCAAACTGAAGAATCAAAACTTCATGTAGTCACTAAGACTTGAATACTCATGGAAAAATAAGAAACTAAACTAAAACACATTTACTTTCTTCTCATCTTCGTTCCAATCTTGCCAGGTCTTTAACTTGATGCTATTCTTCACACTCACCAATCTATTGTAACATGAGAATGTTTTTCTTTTCGTTACTTCACTTTCTGAAGTAACTCTGCTCAAGAGCCTTTCTTGAAAGGTCCTCCGTTTTGTTACATCTCAGGTGCATGATAAACAAGAAACGTTACCTTTAGCTGTATTGCCTTTCAAGGGCCGAATCGACAGATACTAACACAGAATCATGCATAGACTACTCAGGTTGAGAAGAAAGCAGAGAGCTCAGGGATTCTGCCTGAAGATTCCCTCCCTTTGGTACGTTCTTCCCTCACCATTACTCTCCTCTTGAATTGGTGAAACTTTAAGGCAGACGAGAGGGAATGAAAAAAATCAAAATACATTGGAAGAGCTATTGAACTAAAACATCTGACTGCCTTGTTCCATTTTTTTAGCTAGACTTCTACGTATTAGACCTCGTGGCGCAACGGTAGCGTGTCTGACTCCAGATCAGAAGGTTACGTTTTCAAATCACGCCAGGGTCAAAAGCTTCTTTATTGCAACATGAAAATGGGGCCGCAGCTTCAGCATGCAGGTCTCTTTGGCCTCATTCTGATTTTGAGAAATAACAACGCTTTGTATCACTTCATTTAAAAACGATGTAAGAGTCACGGTCATCTGTGCAGCTGTGAGTAAGGTGTCAATGTAACCAGAACATATTAAAGCACAGTGTTTTTGAAGGTGTTGACTCCTATATCGTTCTGTATTGCATGAGTTATCTCTGAAGGTAAAAAGCAGGAGCAATCTGTAAAACATGAGCTTTGGTTGCCATCAATAAACGTGAGTGGCAAAGTACCACGTTTTGTGAATAACATCAGGTATCCATGTATAATGAGATGCGTTGGCCAGGAATCCAACCCGGGTCAACTGCTTGGAAGGCAGCTATGCTCACCACTATACCACTAACTCCTACATATGTCTCTTTACCTTGCATCTTGGCCATTGCAGTCTCCCATAACTGGATCGCTTCTCACATGCATAAAAGCACTTATCAAGCCACTACAGCACCTGGCTGCCTTTAAGCCTCTATTATTGCTTTATTCGTGCCACCATCCCTTCAAGATGCCGACAAGACATGCAACAAGAATCTTCTCTGTCAGTCCACAAGGTGATGGAATGGACTTCCGCTGACAGTCCGTAAGGTCCAATCAATGGTTGTCTTCAACGCAAACTGAAGAATCAAAACTTCATGTAGTCACTAAGACTTGAATACTCATGGAAAAATAAGAAACTAAACTAAAACACATTTACTTTCTTCTCATCTTCGTTCCAATCTTGCCAGGTCTTTAACTTGATGCTATTCTTCACACTCACCAATCTATTGTAACATGAGAATGTTTTTCTTTTCGTTACTTCACTTTCTGAAGTAACTCTGCTCAAGAGCCTTTCTTGAAAGGTCCTCCGTTTTGTTACATCTCAGGTGCATGATAAACAAGAAACGTTACCTTTAGCTGTATTGCCTTTCAAGGGCCGAATCGACAGATACTAACACAGAATCATGCATAGACTACTCAGGTTGAGAAGAAAGCAGAGAGCTCAGGGATTCTGCCTGAAGATTCCCTCCCTTTGGTACGTTCTTCCCTCACCATTACTCTCCTCTTGAATTGGTGAAACTTTAAGGCAGACGAGAGGGAATGAAAAAAATCAAAATACATTGGAAGAGCTATTGAACTAAAACATCTGACTGCCTTGTTCCATTTTTTTAGCTAGACTTCTACGTATTAGACCTCGTGGCGCAACGGTATCGTGTCTGACTCCAGATCAGAAGGTTACGTTTTCAAATCACGTCGGGGTCAAAAGCTTCTTTATAGCAACATGAAAATGGGGCCGCAGCTTCAGCATGCAGGTCTCTTTGGCCTCATTCTGATTTTGAGAAATAACAACGCTTTGTATCACTTCATTTAAAAACGATGTAAGAGTCACGGTCATCTGTGCAGCTGTGAGTAAGGTGTCAATGTAACCAGAACATATTAAAGCACAGTGTTTTTGAAGGTGTTGACTCCTATATCGTTCTGTATTGCATGAGTTATCTCTGAAGGTAAAAAGCAGGAGCAATCTGTAAAACATGAGCTTTGGTTGCCATCAATAAACGTGAGTGGCAAAGTACCACGTTTTGTGAATAACATCAGGTATCCATGTATAATGAGATGCGTTGGCCGGGAATCGAACCCGGGTCAACTGCTTGGAAGGCAGCTATGCTCACCACTATACCACCAACGACTACATATGTCTCTTTACCTTGCATCTTGGCCATTGCAGTCTCCCATAACTGGATCGCTTCTCACATGCATAAAAGCACTTATCAAGCCACTACAGCACCTGGCTGCCTTTAAGCCTCTATTATTGCTTTATTCGTGCCACCATCCCTTCAAGATGCCGACAAGACATGCAACAAGAATCTTCTCTGTCAGTCCACAAGGTGGTGGAATGGACTTCCGCTGACAGTCCGTAAGGTCCAATCAATGGTTGTCTTCAACGCAAACTGAAGAATCAAAACTTCATGTAGTCACTAAGACTTGAATACTCATGGAAAAATAAGAAACTAAACTAAAACACATTTACTTTCTTCTCATCTTCGTTCCAATCTTGCCAGGTCTTTAACTTGATGCTATTCTTCACACTCACCAATCTATTGTAACATGAGAATGTTTTTCTTTTCGTTACTTCACTTTCTGAAGTAACTCTGCTCAAGAGCCTTTCTTGAAAGGTCCTCCGTTTTGTTACATCTCAGGTGCATGATAAACAAGAAACGTTACCTTTAGCTGTATTGCCTTTCAAGGGCCGAATCGACAGATACTAACACAGAATCATGCATAGACTACTCAGGTTGAGAAGAAAGCAGAGAGCTCAGGGATTCTGCCTGAAGATTCCCTCCCTTTGGTACGTTCTTCCCTCACCATTACTCTCCTCTTGAATTGGTGAAACTTTAAGGCAGACGAGAGGGAATGAAAAAAATCAAAATACATTGGAAGAGCTATTGAACTAAAACATCTGACTGCCTTGTTCCATTTTTTTAGCTAGACTTCTACGTATTAGACCTCGTGGCGCAACGGTATCGCGTCTGACTCCAGATCAGAAGGTTACGTTTTCAAATCACGCCAGGTTCAAAAGCTTCTTTATTGCAACATGAAAATGGGGCCGCAGCTTCAGCATGCAGGTCTCTTTGGCCTCATTGTGATTTTGAGAAATAACAACGCTTTGTATCACTTCATTTAAAAACGATATAAGAGTCACGGTCATCTGTGCAGCTGTGAGTAAGGTGTCAATGTAACCAGAACATATTAAAGCACAGTGTTTTTGAAGGTGTTGACTCCTATATCGTTCTGTATTGCATGAGTTATCTCTGAAGGTAAAAAGCAGGAGCAATCTGTAAAACATGAGCTTTGGTTGCCATCAATAAACGTGAGTGGCAAAGTACCACGTTTTGTGAATAACATCAGGTATCCATGTATAATGAGATGCGTTGGCCAGGAATCCAACCCGGGTCAACTGCTTGGAAGGCAGCTATGCTCACCACTATACCACCAACGCCTACATATTTTCTTTACCTTGCATCTTGGCCATTGCAGTCTCCCATAACTGGATCGCTTCTCACATGCATAAAAGCACTTATCAAGCCACTACAGCACCTGGCTGCCTTTAAGCCTCTATTATTGCTTTATTCGTGCCACCATCCCTTCAAGATGCCGACAAGACATGCAACAAGAATCTTCTCTGTCAGTCCACAAGGTGATGGAATGGACTTCCGCTGACAGTCCGTAAGGTCCAATCAATGGTTGTCTTCAACGCAAACTGAAGAATCAAAACTTCATGTAGTCACTAAGACTTGAATACTCATGGAAAAATAAGAAACTAAACTAAAACACATTTACTTTCTTCTCATCTTCGTTCCAATCTTGCCAGGTCTTTAACTTGATGCTATTCTTCACACTCACCAATCTATTGTAACATGAGAATGTTTTTCTTTTCGTTACTTCACTTTCTGAAGTAACTCTGCTCAAGAGCCTTTCTTGAAAGGTCCTCCGTTTTGTTACATCTCAGGTGCATGATAAACAAGAAACGTTACCTTTAGCTGTATTGCCTTTCAAGGGCCGAATCGACAGATACTAACACAGAATCATGCATAGACTACTCAGGTTGAGAAGAAAGCAGAGAGCTCAGGGATTCTGCCTGAAGATTCCCTCCCTTTGGTACGTTCTTCCCTCACCATTACTCTCCTCTTGAATTGGTGAAACTTTAAGGCAGACGAGAGGGAATGAAAAAAATCAAAATACATTGGAAGAGCTATTGAACTAAAACATCTGACTGCCTTGTTCCATTTTTTTAGCTAGACTTCTACGTATTAGACCTCGTGGCGCAACGGTAGCGTGTCTGACTCCAGATCAGAAGGTTACGTGTTCAAATCACGTCGGGGTCAAAAGCTTCTTTATAGCAACATGAAAATGGGGCCGCAGCTTCAGCATGCAGGTCTCTTTGGCCTCATTCTGATTTTGAGAAATAACAACGCTTTGTATCACTTCATTTAAAAACGATGTAAGAGTCACGGTCATCTGTGCAGCTGTGAGTAAGGTGTCAATGTAACCAGAACATATTAAAGCACAGTGTTTTTGAAGGTGTTGACTCCTATATCGTTCTGTATTGCATGAGTTATCTCTGAAGGTAAAAAGCAGGAGCAATCTGTAAAACATGAGCTTTGGTTGCCATCAATAAACGTGAGTGGCAAAGTACCACGTTTTGTGAATAACATCAGGTATCCATGGATAATGAGATGCGTTGGCCAGGAATCCAACCCGGGTCAACTGCTTGGAAGGCAGCTATGCTCACCACTATACCACTAACGCCTACATATGTCTCTTTACCTTGCATCTTGGCCATTGCAGTCTCCCATAACTGGATCGCTTCTCACATGCATAAAAGCACTTATCAAGCCACTACAGCACCTGGCTGCCTTTAAGCCTCTGTTATTGCTTTATTCGTGCCACCATCCCTTCAAGATGCCGACAAGACATGCAACAAGAATCTTCTCTGTCAGTCCACAAGGTGGTGGAATGGACTTCCGCTGACAGTCCGTAAGGTCCAATCAATGGTTGTCTTCAACGCAAACTGAAGAATCAAAACTTCATGTAGTCACTAAGCACTTGAATACTCATGGAAAAATAAGAAACTAAACTAAAACACATTTACTTTCTTCTCATCTTCGTTCCAATCTTGCCAGGTCTTTAACTTGATGCTATTCTTCACACTCACCAATCTATTGTAACATGAGAATGTTTTTCTTTTCGTTACTTCACTTTCTGAAGTAACTCTGCTCAAGAGCCTTTCTTGAAAGGTCCTCCGTTTTGTTACATCTCAGGTGCATGATAAACAAGAAACGTTACCTTTAGCTGTATTGCCTTTCAAGGGCCGAATCGACAGATACTAACACAGAATCATGCATAGACTACTCAGGTTGAGAAGAAAGCAGAGAGCTCAGGGATTCTGCCTGAAGATTCCCTCCCTTTGGTACGTTCTTCCCTCACCATTACTCTCCTCTTGAATTGGTGAAACTTTAAGGCAGACGAGAGGGAATGAAAAAAATCAAAATACATTGGAAGAGCTATTGAACTAAAACATCTGACTGCCTTGTTCCATTTTTTTAGCTAGACTTCTACGTATTAGACCTCGTGGCGCAACGGTATCGCGTCTGACTCCAGATCAGAAGGTTACGTTTTCAAATCACGCCAGGTTCAAAAGCTTCTTTATTGCAACATGAAAATGGGGCCGCAGCTTCAGCATGCAGGTCTCTTTGGCCTCATTGTGATTTTGAGAAATAACAACGCTTTGTATCACTTCATTTAAAAACGATATAAGAGTCACGGTCATCTGTGCAGCTGTGAGTAAGGTGTCAATGTAACCAGAACATATTAAAGCACAGTGTTTTTGAAGGTGTTGACTCCTATATCGTTCTGTATTGCATGAGTTATCTCTGAAGGTAAAAAGCAGGAGCAATCTGTAAAACATGAGCTTTGGTTGCCATCAATAAACGTGAGTGGCAAAGTACCACGTTTTGTGAATAACATCAGGTATCCATGTATAATGAGATGCGTTGGCCAGGAATCCAACCCGGGTCAACTGCTTGGAAGGCAGCTATGCTCACCACTATACCACCAACGCCTACATATTTTCTTTACCTTGCATCTTGGCCATTGCAGTCTCCCATAACTGGATCGCTTCTCACATGCATAAAAGCACTTATCAAGCCACTACAGCACCTGGCTGCCTTTAAGCCTCTATTATTGCTTTATTCGTGCCACCATCCCTTCAAGATGCCGACAAGACATGCAACAAGAATCTTCTCTGTCAGTCCACAAGGTGATGGAATGGACTTCCGCTGACAGTCCGTAAGGTCCAATCAATGGTTGTCTTCAACGCAAACTGAAGAATCAAAACTTCATGTAGTCACTAAGACTTGAATACTCATGGAAAAATAAGAAACTAAACTAAAACACATTTACTTTCTTCTCATCTTCGTTCCAATCTTGCCAGGTCTTTAACTTGATGCTATTCTTCACACTCACCAATCTATTGTAACATGAGAATGTTTTTCTTTTCGTTACTTCACTTTCTGAAGTAACTCTGCTCAAGAGCCTTTCTTGAAAGGTCCTCCGTTTTGTTACATCTCAGGTGCATGATAAACAAGAAACGTTACCTTTAGCTGTATTGCCTTTCAAGGGCCGAATCGACAGATACTAACACAGAATCATGCATAGACTACTCAGGTTGAGAAGAAAGCAGAGAGCTCAGGGATTCTGCCTGAAGATTCCCTCCCTTTGGTACGTTCTTCCCTCACCATTACTCTCCTCTTGAATTGGTGAAACTTTAAGGCAGACGAGAGGGAATGAAAAAAATCAAAATACATTGGAAGAGCTATTGAACTAAAACATCTGACTGCCTTGTTCCATTTTTTTAGCTAGACTTCTACGTATTAGACCTCGTGGCGCAACGGTAGCGTGTCTGACTCCAGATCAGAAGGTTACGTGTTCAAATCACGTCGGGGTCAAAAGCTTCTTTATAGCAACATGAAAATGGGGCCGCAGCTTCAGCATGCAGGTCTCTTTGGCCTCATTCTGATTTTGAGAAATAACAACGCTTTGTATCACTTCATTTAAAAACGATGTAAGAGTCACGGTCATCTGTGCAGCTGTGAGTAAGGTGTCAATGTAACCAGAACATATTAAAGCACAGTGTTTTTGAAGGTGTTGACTCCTATATCGTTCTGTATTGCATGAGTTATCTCTGAAGGTAAAAAGCAGGAGCAATCTGTAAAACATGAGCTTTGGTTGCCATCAATAAACGTGAGTGGCAAAGTACCACGTTTTGTGAATAACATCAGGTATCCATGGATAATGAGATGCGTTGGCCAGGAATCCAACCCGGGTCAACTGCTTGGAAGGCAGCTATGCTCACCACTATACCACTAACGCCTACATATGTCTCTTTACCTTGCATCTTGGCCATTGCAGTCTCCCATAACTGGATCGCTTCTCACATGCATAAAAGCACTTATCAAGCCACTACAGCACCTGGCTGCCTTTAAGCCTCTGTTATTGCTTTATTCGTGCCACCATCCCTTCAAGATGCCGACAAGACATGCAACAAGAATCTTCTCTGTCAGTCCACAAGGTGGTGGAATGGACTTCCGCTGACAGTCCGTAAGGTCCAATCAATGGTTGTCTTCAACGCAAACTGAAGAATCAAAACTTCATGTAGTCACTAAGCACTTGAATACTCATGGAAAAATAAGAAACTAAACTAAAACACATTTACTTTCTTCTCATCTTCGTTCCAATCTTGCCAGGTCTTTAACTTGATGCTATTCTTCACACTCACCAATCTATTGTAACATGAGAATGTTTTTCTTTTCGTTACTTCACTTTCTGAAGTAACTCTGCTCAAGAGCCTTTCTTGAAAGGTCCTCCGTTTTGTTACATCTCAGGTGCATGATAAACAAGAAACGTTACCTTTAGCTGTATTGCCTTTCAAGGGCCGAATCGACAGATACTAACACAGAATCATGCATAGACTACTCAGGTTGAGAAGAAAGCAGAGAGCTCAGGGATTCTGCCTGAAGATTCCCTCCCTTTGGTACTTTCTTCCCTCACCATTACTCTCCTCTTGAATTGGTGAAACTTTAAGGCAGACAAGAGGGAATGAAAAAAATCAAAATATATTGGAAGAGCTATTGAACTAAAACATCTGACTGCCTTGTTCCATTTTTTTAGCTAGACTTCTACGCGTTGGACCTCGTTGCGCAACGGTAGCGTGTCTGACTCCAGGTCAGAAGGTTACGTGTTCAAATCATGTCGGGGTCAAAAGCTTCTTTATAGCAACATGAAAATGGGGCCGCAGCTTCAGCATGCAGGTCACTTTGGCCTCATTCTGATTTTGAGAAATAACAACGCTTTGTATCACTTCGTTTAAAAACGATGTAAGAGTCACGGTCATCTGTGCAGCTGTGAGTAAGGTGTCAATGTAACCAGAACATATTAAAGCACAGTGTTTTTGAAGGTGTTGACTCCTATATCGTTCTGTATTGCATGAGTTATCTCTGAAGGTAAAAAGCAGGAGCAATCTGTAAAACATGAGCTTTGGTTGCCATCAAAAAACGTGAGTGGCAAAGTACCACGTTTTGTGAATAACATCAGGTATCCATGTATAATGAGATGCGTTGGACGGGAATCGAACCCGGGTCAACTGCTTGGAAGGCAGCTATGCTCACCACTATACCACCAACGCCTACATATTTTCTTTACCTTGCATCTTGGCCATTGCAGTCTCCCATAACTGGATCGCTTCTCACATGCGTAAAAGCACTTATCAAGCCACTACAGCACCTGGCTGCCTTTAAGCCTCTATTATTGCTTTATTCGTGCCACCATCCCTTCAAGATGCCGACAAGACATGCAACAAGAATCTTCTCTGTCAGTCCACAAGGTGGTGGAATGGACTTCCGCTGACAGTCTGTAAGGTCCAATCAATGGTTGTCTTCAACGCAAACTGAAGAATCAAAACTTCATGTAGTCACTAAGCACTTGAATACTCATGGAAAAATAAGAAACTAAACTAAAACACATTTACTTTCTTCTCATCTTCGTTCCAATCTTGCCAGGTCTTTAACTTGATGCTATTCTTCACACTCACCAATCTATTGTAACATGAGAATGTTTTTCTTTTCGTTACTTCACTTTCTGAAGTAACTCTGCTCAAGAGCCTTTCTTGAAAGGTCCTCCGTTTTGTTACATCTCAGGTGCATGATAAACAAGAAACGTTACCTTTAGCTGTATTGCCTTTCAAGGGCCGAATCGACAGATACTAACACAGAATCATGCATAGACTACTCAGGTTGAGAAGAAAGCAGAGAGCTCAGGGATTCTGCCTGAAGATTCCCTCCCTTTGGTACTTTCTTCCCTCACCATTACTCTCCTCTTGAATTGGTGAAACTTTAAGGCAGACAAGAGGGAATGAAAAAAATCAAAATATATTGGAAGAGCTATTGAACTAAAACATCTGACTGCCTTGTTCCATTTTTTTAGCTAGACTTCTATGCGTTGGACCTCGTGGCGCAACGGTAGCGTGTCTCACTCCAGATCAGAAGGTTACGTGTTCAAATCACGTCGGGGTCAAAAGCTTCTTTATAGCAACATGAAAATGGGGCCGCAGCTTCAGCATGCAGGTCACTTTGGCCTCATTCTGATTTTGAGAAATAACAACGCTTTGTATCACTTCGTTTAAAAACGATGTAAGAGTCACGGTCATCTGTGCAGCTGTGAGTAAGGTGTCAATGTAACCAGAACATATTAAAGCACAGTGTTTTTGAAGGTGTTGACTCCTATATCGTTCTGTATTGCATGAGTTATCTCTGAAGGTAAAAAGCAGGAGCAATCTGTAAAACATGAGCTTTGGTTGCCATCAAAAAACGTGAGTGGCAAAGTACCACGTTTTGTGAATAACATCAGGTATCCATGTATAATGAGATGCGTTGGCCGGGAATCGAACCCGGGTCAACTGCTTGGAAGGCAGCTATGCTCACCACTATACCACCAACGCCTACATATTTTCTTTACCTTGCATCTTGGCCATTGCAGTCTCTCATAACTGGATCGCTTCTCACATGCGTAAAAGCACTTATCAAGCCACTACAGCACCTGGCTGCCTTTAAGCCTCTATTATTGCTTTATTCGTGCCACCATCCCTTCAAGATGCCGACAAGACATGCAACAAGAATCTTCTCTGTCAGTCCACAAGGTGGTGGAATGGACTTCCGCTGACAGTCTGTAAGGTCCAATCAATGGTTGTCTTCAACGCAAACTGAAGAATCAAAACTTCATGTAGTCACTAAGCACTTGAATACTCATGGAAAAATAAGAAACTAAACTAAAACACATTTACTTTCTTCTCATCTTCGTTCCAATCTTGCCAGGTCTTTAACTTGATGCTATTCTTCACACTCACCAATCTATTGTAACATGAGAATGTTTTTCTTTTCGTTACTTCACTTTCTGAAGTAACTCTGCTCAAGAGCCTTTCTTGAAAGGTCCTCCGTTTTGTTACATCTCAGGTGCATGATAAACAAGAAACGTTACCTTTAGCTGTATTGCCTTTCAAGGGCCGAATCGACAGATACTAACACAGAATCATGCATAGACTACTCAGGTTGAGAAGAAAGCAGAGAGCTCAGGGATTCTGCCTGAAGATTCCCTCCCTTTGGTACTTTCTTCCCTCACCATTACTCTCCTCTTGAATTGGTGAAACTTTAAGGCAGACAAGAGGGAATGAAAAAAATCAAAATATATTGGAAGAGCTATTGAACTAAAACATCTGACTGCCTTGTTCCATTTTTTTAGCTAGACTTCTATGCGTTGGACCTCGTGGCGCAACGGTAGCGCGTCTCACTCCAGATCAGAAGGTTACGTGTTCAAATCACGTCGGGGTCAAAAGCTTCTTTATAGCAACATGAAAATGGGGCCGCAGCTTCAGCATGCAGGTCACTTTGGCCTCATTCTGATTTTGAGAAATAACAACGCTTTGTATCACTTCGTTTAAAAACGATGTAAGAGTCACGGTCATCTGTGCAGCTGTGAGTAAGGTGTCAATGTAACCAGAACATATTAAAGCACAGTGTTTTTGAAGGTGTTGACTCCTATATCGTTCTGTATTGCATGAGTTATCTCTGAAGGTAAAAAGCAGGAGCAATCTGTAAAACATGAGCTTTGGTTGCCATCAAAAAACGTGAGTGGCAAAGTACCACGTTTTGTGAATAACATCAGGTATCCATGTATAATGAGATGCGTTGGCCGGGAATCGAACCCGGGTCAACTGCTTGGAAGGCAGCTATGCTCACCACTATACCACCAACACCTACATATTTCTCTTTACCTTGCATATTGGCCATTGCAGTCTCCCATAACTGGATCGCTTCTCACATGCGTAAAAGCACTTATCAAGCCACTACAGCACCTGGCTGCCTTTAAGCCTCTATTATTGCTTTATTCGTGCCACCATCCCTTCAAGATGCCGACAAGACATGCAACAAGAATCTTCTCTGTCAGTCCACAAGGTGGTGGAATGGACTTCCGCTGACAGTCCGTAAGGTCCAATCAATGGTTGTCTTCAACGCAAACTGAAGAATCAAAACTTCATGTAGTCACTAAGCACTTGAATACTCATGGAAAAATAAGAAACTAAACTAAAACACATTTACTTTCTTCTCATCTTCGTTCCAATCTTGCCAGGTCTTTAACTTGATGCTATTCTTCACACTCACCAATCTATTGTAACATGAGAATGTTTTTCTTTTCGTTACTTCACTTTCTGAAGTAACTCTGCTCAAGAGCCTTTCTTGAAAGGTCCTCCGTTTTGTTACATCTCAGGTGCATGATAAACAAGAAACGTTACCTTTAGCTGTATTGCCTTTCAAGGGCCGAATCGACAGATACTAACACAGAATCATGCATAGACTACTCAGGTTGAGAAGAAAGCAGAGAGCTCAGGGATTCTGCCTGAAGATTCCCTCCCTTTGGTACTTTCTTCCCTCACCATTACTCTCCTCTTGAATTGGTGAAACTTTAAGGCAGACAAGAGGGAATGAAAAAAATCAAAATATATTGGAAGAGCTATTGAACTAAAACATCTGACTGCCTTGTTCCATTTTTTTAGCTAGACTTCTATGCGTTGGACCTCGTTGCGCAACGGTAGCGCGTCTGACTCCAGGTCAGAAGGTTACGTGTTCAAATCATGTCGGGGTCAAAAGCTTCTTTATAGCAACATGAAAATGGGGCCGCAGCTTCAGCATGCAGGTCACTTTGGCCTCATTCTGATTTTGAGAAATAACAACGCTTTGTATCACTTCGTTTAAAAACGATGTAAGAGTCACGGTCATCTGTGCAGCTGTGAGTAAGGTGTCAATGTAACCAGAACATATTAAAGCACAGTGTTTTTGAAGGTGTTGCCTCCTATATCGTTCTGTATTGCATGAGTTATCTCTGAAGGTAAAAAGCAGGAGCAATCTGTAAAACATGAGCTTTGGTTGCCATCAAAAAACGTGAGTGGCAAAGTACCACGTTTTGTGAATAACATCAGGTATCCATGTATAATGAGATGCGTTGGCCGGGAATCAAACCCGGGTCAACTGCTTGGAAGGCAGCTATGCTCACCACTATACCACCAACGCCTACATATTTTCTTTACCTTGCATCTTGGCCATTGCAGTCTCCCATAACTGGATCGCTTCTCACATGCGTAAAAGCACTTATCAAGCCACTACAGCACCTGGCTGCCTTTAAGCCTCTATTATTGCTTTATTCGTGCCACCATCCCTTCAAGATGCCGACAAGACATGCAACAAGAATCTTCTCTGTCAGTCCACAAGGTGGTGGAATGGACTTCCGCTGACAGTCCGTAAGGTCCAATCAATGGTTGTCTTCAACGCAAACTGAAGAATCAAAACTTCATGTAGTCACTAAGCACTTGAATACTCATGGAAAAATAAGAAACTAAACTAAAACACATTTACTTTCTTCTCATCTTCGTTCCAATCTTGC
Organism: Brachyhypopomus gauderio; assembly: GCF_052324685.1. Lineage (NCBI taxonomy): Eukaryota > Metazoa > Chordata > Actinopteri > Gymnotiformes > Hypopomidae > Brachyhypopomus > Brachyhypopomus gauderio. Next base: position 660,218 of record NW_027506913.1, on the reverse strand, counting down.
CAGGTCTTTAACTTGATGCTATTCTTCACACTCACCAATCTATTGTAACATGAGAATGTTTTTCTTTTCGTTACTTCACTTTCTGAAGTAACTCTGCTCAAGAGCCTTTCTTGAAAGGTCCTCCGTTTTGTTACATCTCAGGTGCATGATAAACAAGAAACGTTACCTTTAGCTGTATTGCCTTTCAAGGGCCGAATCGACAGATACTAACACAGAATCATGCATAGACTACTCAGGTTGAGAAGAAAGCAGAGAGCTCAGGGATTCTGCCTGAAGATTCCCTCCCTTTGGTACTTTCTTCCCTCACCATTACTCTCCTCTTGAATTGGTGAAACTTTAAGGCAGACAAGAGGGAATGAAAAAAATCAAAATATATTGGAAGAGCTATTGAACTAAAACATCTGACTGCCTTGTTCCATTTTTTTAGCTAGACTTCTACGTGTTGGACCTCGTTGCGCAACGGTAGCGCGTCTGACTCCAGGTCAGAAGGTTACGTGTTCAAATCATGTCGGGGTCAAAAGCTTCTTTATAGCAACATGAAAATGGGGCCGCAGCTTCAGCATGCAGGTCACTTTGGCCTCATTCTGATTTTGAGAAATAACAACGCTTTGTATCACTTCGTTTAAAAACGATGTAAGAGTCACGGTCATCTGTGCAGCTGTGAGTAAGGTGTCAATGTAACCAGAACATATTAAAGCACAGTGTTTTTGAAGGTGTTGACTCCTATATCGTTCTGTATTGCATGAGTTATCTCTGAAGGTAAAAAGCAGGAGCAATCTGTAAAACATGAGCTTTGGTTGCCATCAAAAAACGTGAGTGGCAAAGTACCACGTTTTGTGAATAACATCAGGTATCCATGTATAATGAGATGCGTTGGACGGGAATCGAACCCGGGTCAACTGCTTGGAAGGCAGCTATGCTCACCACTATACCACCAACGCCTACATATTTTCTTTACCTTGCATCTTGGCCATTGCAGTCTCCCATAACTGGATCGCTTCTCACATGCGTAAAAGCACTTATCAAGCCACTACAGCACCTGGCTGCCTTTAAGCCTCTATTATTGCTTTATTCGTGCCACCATCCCTTCAAGATGCCGACAAGACATGCAACAAGAATCTTCTCTGTCAGTCCACAAGGTGGTGGAATGGACTTCCGCTGACAGTCCGTAAGGTCCAATCAATGGTTGTCTTCAACGCAAACTGAAGAATCAAAACTTCATGTAGTCACTAAGCACTTGAATACTCATGGAAAAATAAGAAACTAAACTAAAACACATTTACTTTCTTCTCATCTTCGTTCCAATCTTGCCAGGTCTTTAACTTGATGCTATTCTTCACACTCACCAATCTATTGTAACATGAGAATGTTTTTCTTTTCGTTACTTCACTTTCTGAAGTAACTCTGCTCAAGAGCCTTTCTTGAAAGGTCCTCCGTTTTGTTACATCTCAGGTGCATGATAAACAAGAAACGTTACCTTTAGCTGTATTGCCTTTCAAGGGCCGAATCGACAGATACTAACACAGAATCATGCATAGACTACTCAGGTTGAGAAGAAAGCAGAGAGCTCAGGGATTCTGCCTGAAGATTCCCTCCCTTTGGTACTTTCTTCCCTCACCATTACTCTCCTCTTGAATTGGTGAAACTTTAAGGCAGACAAGAGGGAATGAAAAAAATCAAAATATATTGGAAGAGCTATTGAACTAAAACATCTGACTGCCTTGTTCCATTTTTTTAGCTAGACTTCTATGCGTTGGACCTCGTGGCGCAACGGTAGCGTGTCTGACTCCAGATCAGAAGGTTACGTGTTCAAATCACGTCGGGGTCAAAAGCTTCTTTATAGCAACATGAAAATGGGGCCGCAGCTTCAGCATGCAGGTCTCTTTGGCCTCATTCTGATTTTGAGAAATAACAACGCTTTGTATCACTTCGTTTAAAAACGATGTAAGAGTCACGGTCATCTGTGCAGCTGTGAGTAAGGTGTCAATGTAACCAGAACATATTAAAGCACAGTGTTTTTGAAGGTCTTGACTCCTATATCGTTCTGTATTGCATGAGTTATCTCTGAAGGTAAAAAGCAGGAGCAATCTGTAAAACATGAGCTTTGGTTGCCATCAATAAACGTGAGTGGCAAAGTACCACGTTTTGTGAATAACATCAGGTATCCATGTATAATGAGATGCGTTGGCCGGGAATCGAACCCGGGTCAATTGCTTGAAAGGCAGCTATGCTCACCACTATACCACCAACGCCTACATATTTTCTTTACCTTGCATCTTGGCCATTGCAGTCTCCCATAACTGGATCGCTTCTCACATGCGTAAAAGCACTTATCAAGCCACTACAGCACCTGGCTGCCTTTAAGCCTCTATTATTGCTTTATTCGTGCCACCATCCCTTCAAGATGCCGACAAGACATGCAACAAGAATCTTCTCTGTCAGTCCACAAGGTGGTGGAATGGACTTCCGCTGACAGTCTGTAAGGTCCAATCAATGGTTGTCTTCAACGCAAACTGAAGAATCAAAACTTCATGTAGTCACTAAGCACTTGAATACTCATGGAAAAATAAGAAACTAAACTAAAACACATTTACTTTCTTCTCATCTTCGTTCCAATCTTGCCAGGTCTTTAACTTGATGCTATTCTTCACACTCACCAATCTATTGTAACATGAGAATGTTTTTCTTTTCGTTACTTCACTTTCTGAAGTAACTCTGCTCAAGAGCCTTTCTTGAAAGGTCCTCCGTTTTGTTACATCTCAGGTGCATGATAAACAAGAAACGTTACCTTTAGCTGTATTGCCTTTCAAGGGCCGAATCGACAGATACTAACACAGAATCATGCATAGACTACTCAGGTTGAGAAGAAAGCAGAGAGCTCAGGGATTCTGCCTGAAGATTCCCTCCCTTTGGTACTTTCTTCCCTCACCATTACTCTCCTCTTGAATTGGTGAAACTTTAAGGCAGACAAGAGGGAATGAAAAAAATCAAAATATATTGGAAGAGCTATTGAACTAAAACATCTGACTGCCTTGTTCCATTTTTTTAGCTAGACTTCTACGCGTTGGACCTCGTTGCGCAACGGTAGCGCGTCTGACTCCAGGTCAGAAGGTTACGTGTTCAAATCATGTCGGGGTCAAAAGCTTCTTTATAGCAACATGAAAATGGGGCCGCAGCTTCAGCATGCAGGTCACTTTGGCCTCATTCTGATTTTGAGAAATAACAACGCTTTGTATCACTTCGTTTAAAAACGATGTAAGAGTCACGGTCATCTGTGCAGCTGTGAGTAAGGTGTCAATGTAACCAGAACATATTAAAGCACAGTGTTTTTGAAGGTGTTGACTCCTATATCGTTCTGTATTGCATGAGTTATCTCTGAAGGTAAAAAGCAGGAGCAATCTGTAAAACATGAGCTTTGGTTGCCATCAAAAAACGTGAGTGGCAAAGTACCACGTTTTGTGAATAACATCAGGTATCCATGTATAATGAGATGCGTTGGACGGGAATCGAACCCGGGTCAACTGCTTGGAAGGCAGCTATGCTCACCACTATACCACCAACGCCTACATATTTTCTTTACCTTGCATCTTGGCCATTGCAGTCTCCCATAACTGGATCGCTTCTCACATGCGTAAAAGCACTTATCAAGCCACTACAGCACCTGGCTGCCTTTAAGCCTCTATTATTGCTTTATTCGTGCCACCATCCCTTCAAGATGCCGACAAGACATGCAACAAGAATCTTCTCTGTCAGTCCACAAGGTGGTGGAATGGACTTCCGCTGACAGTCTGTAAGGTCCAATCAATGGTTGTCTTCAACGCAAACTGAAGAATCAAAACTTCATGTAGTCACTAAGCACTTGAATACTCATGGAAAAATAAGAAACTAAACTAAAACACATTTACTTTCTTCTCATCTTCGTTCCAATCTTGCCAGGTCTTTAACTTGATGCTATTCTTCACACTCACCAATCTATTGTAACATGAGAATGTTTTTCTTTTCGTTACTTCACTTTCTGAAGTAACTCTGCTCAAGAGCCTTTCTTGAAAGGTCCTCCGTTTTGTTACATCTCAGGTGCATGATAAACAAGAAACGTTACCTTTAGCTGTATTGCCTTTCAAGGGCCGAATCGACAGATACTAACACAGAATCATGCATAGACTACTCAGGTTGAGAAGAAAGCAGAGAGCTCAGGGATTCTGCCTGAAGATTCCCTCCCTTTGGTACTTTCTTCCCTCACCATTACTCTCCTCTTGAATTGGTGAAACTTTAAGGCAGACAAGAGGGAATGAAAAAAATCAAAATATATTGGAAGAGCTATTGAACTAAAACATCTGACTGCCTTGTTCCATTTTTTTAGCTAGACTTCTATGCGTTGGACCTCGTGGCGCAACGGTAGCGTGTCTCACTCCAGAGCAGAAGGTTACGTGTTCAAATCACGTCGGGGTCAAAAGCTTCTTTATAGCAACATGAAAATGGGGCCGCAGCTTCAGCATGCAGGTCACTTTGGCCTCATTCTGATTTTGAGAAATAACAACGCTTTGTATCACTTCGTTTAAAAACGATGTAAGAGTCACGGTCATCTGTGCAGCTGTGAGTAAGGTGTCAATGTAACCAGAACATATTAAAGCACAGTGTTTTTGAAGGTGTTGACTCCTATATCGTTCTGTATTGCATGAGTTATCTCTGAAGGTAAAAAGCAGGAGCAATCTGTAAAACATGAGCTTTGGTTGCCATCAAAAAACGTGAGTGGCAAAGTACCACGTTTTGTGAATAACATCAGGTATCCATGTATAATGAGATGCGTTGGCCGGGAATCGAACCCGGGTCAACTGCTTGGAAGGCAGCTATGCTCACCACTATACCACCAACACCTACATATTTTCTTTACCTTGCATCTTGGCCATTGCAGTCTCCCATAACTGGATCGCTTCTCACATGCGTAAAAGCACTTATCAAGCCACTACAGCACCTGGCTGCCTTTAAGCCTCTATTATTGCTTTATTCGTGCCACCATCCCTTCAAGATGCCGACAAGACATGCAACAAGAATCTTCTCTGTCAGTCCACAAGGTGGTGGAATGGACTTCCGCTGACAGTCTGTATGGTCCAATCAATGGTTGTCTTCAACGCAAACTGAAGAATCAAAACTTCATGTAGTCACTAAGCACTTGAATACTCATGGAAAAATAAGAAACTAAACTAAAACACATTTACTTTCTTCTCATCTTCGTTCCAATCTTGCCAGGTCTTTAACTTGATGCTATTCTTCACACTCACCAATCTATTGTAACATGAGAATGTTTTTCTTTTCGTTACTTCACTTTCTGAAGTAACTCTGCTCAAGAGCCTTTCTTGAAAGGTCCTCCGTTTTGTTACATCTCAGGTGCATGATAAACAAGAAACGTTACCTTTAGCTGTATTGCCTTTCAAGGGCCGAATCGACAGATACTAACACAGAATCATGCATAGACTACTCAGGTTGAGAAGAAAGCAGAGAGCTCAGGGATTCTGCCTGAAGATTCCCTCCCTTTGGTACTTTCTTCCCTCACCATTACTCTCCTCTTGAATTGGTGAAACTTTAAGGCAGACAAGAGGGAATGAAAAAAATCAAAATATATTGGAAGAGCTATTGAACTAAAACATCTGACTGCCTTGTTCCATTTTTTTAGCTAGACTTCTATGCGTTGGACCTCGTGGCGCAACGGTAGCGCGTCTCACTCCAGATCAGAAGGTTACGTGTTCAAATCACGTCGGGGTCAAAAGCTTCTTTATAGCAACATGAAAATGGGGCCGCAGCTTCAGCATGCAGGTCACTTTGGCCTCATTCTGATTTTGAGAAATAACAACGCTTTGTATCACTTCGTTTAAAAACGATGTAAGAGTCACGGTCATCTGTGCAGCTGTGAGTAAGGTGTCAATGTAACCAGAACATATTAAAGCACAGTGTTTTTGAAGGTGTTGACTCCTATATCGTTCTGTATTGCATGAGTTATCTCTGAAGGTAAAAAGCAGGAGCAATCTGTAAAACATGAGCTTTGGTTGCCATCAAAAAACGTGAGTGGCAAAGTACCACGTTTTGTGAATAACATCAGGTATCCATGTATAATGAGATGCGTTGGCCGGGAATCGAACCCGGGTCAACTGCTTGGAAGGCAGCTATGCTCACCACTATACCACCAACGTCTACATATTTTCTTTACCTTGCATCTTGGCCATTGCAGTCTCCCATAACTGGATCGCTTCTCACATGCGTAAAAGCACTTATCAAGCCACTACAGCACCTGGCTGCCTTTAAGCCTCTATTATTGCTTTATTCGTGCCACCATCCCTTCAAGATGCCGACAAGACATGCAACAAGAATCTTCTCTGTCAGTCCACAAGGTGGTGGAATGGACTTCCGCTGACAGTCTGTAAGGTCCAATCAATGGTTGTCTTCAACGCAAACTGAAGAATCAAAACTTCATGTAGTCACTAAGCACTTGAATACTCATGGAAAAATAAGAAACTAAACTAAAACACATTTACTTTCTTCTCATCTTCGTTCCAATCTTGCCAGGTCTTTAACTTGATGCTATTCTTCACACTCACCAATCTATTGTAACATGAGAATGTTTTTCTTTTCGTTACTTCACTTTCTGAAGTAACTCTGCTCAAGAGCCTTTCTTGAAAGGTCCTCCGTTTTGTTACATCTCAGGTGCATGATAAACAAGAAACGTTACCTTTAGCTGTATTGCCTTTCAAGGGCCGAATCGACAGATACTAACACAGAATCATGCATAGACTACTCAGGTTGAGAAGAAAGCAGAGAGCTCAGGGATTCTGCCTGAAGATTCCCTCCCTTTGGTACTTTCTTCCCTCACCATTACTCTCCTCTTGAATTGGTGAAACTTTAAGGCAGACAAGAGGGAATGAAAAAAATCAAAATATATTGGAAGAGCTATTGAACTAAAACATCTGACTGCCTTGTTCCATTTTTTTAGCTAGACTTCTATGCGTTGGACCTCGTGGCGCAACGGTAGCGCGTCTTACTCCAGATCAGAAGGTTACGTGTTCAAATCACGTCGGGGTCAAAAGCTTCTTTATAGCAACATGAAAATGGGGCCGCAGCTTCAGCATGCAGGTCACTTTGGCCTCATTCTGATTTTGAGAAATAACAACGCTTTGTATCACTTCGTTTAAAAACGATGTAAGAGTCACGGTCATCTGTGCAGCTGTGAGTAAGGTGTCAATGTAACCAGAACATATTAAAGCACAGTGTTTTTGAAGGTCTTGACTCCTATATCGTTCTGTATTGCATGAGTTATCTCTGAAGGTAAAAAGCAGGAGCAATCTGTAAAACATGAGCTTTGGTTGCCATCAAAAAACGTGAGTGGCAAAGTACCACGTTTTGTGAATAACATCAGGTATCCATGTATAATGAGATGCGTTGGACGGGAATCGAACCTGGGTCAACTGCTTGGAAGGCAGCTATGCTCACCACTATACCACCAACGCCTACATATTTTCTTTACCTTGCATCTTGGCCATTGCAGTCTCCCATAACTGGATCGCTTCTCACATGCGTAAAAGCACTTATCAAGCCACTACAGCACCTGGCTGCCTTTAAGCCTCTATTATTGCTTTATTCGTGCCACCATCCCTTCAAGATGCCGACAAGACATGCAACAAGAATCTTCTCTGTCAGTCCACAAGGTGGTGGAATGGACTTCCGCTGACAGTCTGTAAGGTCCAATCAATGGTTGTCTTCAACGCAAACTGAAGAATCAAAACTTCATGTAGTCACTAAGCACTTGAATACTCATGGAAAAATAAGAAACTAAACTAAAACACATTTACTTTCTTCTCATCTTCGTTCCAATCTTGCCAGGTCTTTAACTTGATGCTATTCTTCACACTCACCAATCTATTGTAACATGAGAATGTTTTTCTTTTCGTTACTTCACTTTCTGAAGTAACTCTGCTCAAGAGCCTTTCTTGAAAGGTCCTCCGTTTTGTTACATCTCAGGTGCATGATAAACAAGAAAAGTTACCTTTAGCTGTATTGCCTTTCAAGGGCCGAATCGACAGATACTAACACAGAATCATGCATAGACTACTCAGGTTGAGAAGAAAGCAGAGAGCTCAGGGATTCTGCCTGAAGATTCCCTCCCTTTGGTACTTTCTTCCCTCACCATTACTCTCCTCTTGAATTGGTGAAACTTTAAGGCAGACAAGAGGGAATGAAAAAAATCAAAATATATTGGAAGAGCTATTGAACTAAAACATCTGACTGCCTTGTTCCATTTTTTTAGCTAGACTTCTATGCGTTGGACCTCGTGGCGCAACGGTAGCGCGTCTCACTCCAGATCAGAAGGTTACGTGTTCAAATCACGTCGGGGTCAAAAGCTTCTTTATAGCAACATGAAAATGGGGCCGCAGCTTCAGCATGCAGGTCACTTTGGCCTCATTCTGATTTTGAGAAATAACAACGCTTTGTATCACTTCGTTTAAAAACGATGTAAGAGTCACGGTCATCTGTGCAGCTGTGAGTAAGGTGTCAATGTAACCAGAACATATTAAAGCACAGTGTTTTTGAAGGTGTTGACTCCTATATCGTTCTGTATTGCATGAGTTATCTCTGAAGGTAAAAAGCAGGAGCAATCTGTAAAACATGAGCTTTGGTTGCCATCAAAAAATGTGAGTGGCAAAGTACCACGTTTTGTGAATAACATCAGGTATCCATGTATAATGAGATGCGTTGGCCGGGAATCGAACCCGGGTCAACTGCTTGGAAGGCAGCTATGCTCACCACTATACCACCAACGCCTACATATTTTCTTTACCTTGCATCTTGGCCATTGCAGTCTCCCATAACTGGATCGCTTCTCACATGCGTAAAAGCACTTATCAAGCCACTACAGCACCTGGCTGCCTTTAAGCCTCTATTATTGCTTTATTCGTGCCACCATCCCTTCAAGATGCCGACAAGACATGCAACAAGAATCTTCTCTGTCAGTCCACAAGGTGGTGGAATGGACTTCCGCTGACAGTCTGTAAGGTCCAATCAATGGTTGTCTTCAACGCAAACTGAAGAATCAAAACTTCATGTAGTCACTAAGCACTTGAATACTCATGGAAAAATAAGAAACTAAACTAAAACACATTTACTTTCTTCTCATCTTCGTTCCAATCTTGCCAGGTCTTTAACTTGATGCTATTCTTCACACTCACCAATCTATTGTAACATGAGAATGTTTTTCTTTTCGTTACTTCACTTTCTGAAGTAACTCTGCTCAAGAGCCTTTCTTGAAAGGTCCTCCGTTTTGTTACATCTCAGGTGCATGATAAACAAGAAACGTTACCTTTAGCTGTATTGCCTTTCAAGGGCCGAATCGACAGGTACTAACACAGAATCATGCATAGACTACTCAGGTTGAGAAGAAAGCAGAGAGCTCAGGGATTCTGCCTGAAGATTCCCTCCCTTTGGTACTTTCTTCCCTCACCATTACTCTCCTCTTGAATTGGTGAAACTTTAAGGCAGACAAGAGGGAATGAAAAAAATCAAAATATATTGGAAGAGCTATTGAACTAAAACATCTGACTGCCTTGTTCCATTTTTTTAGCTAGACTTCTATGCGTTGGACCTCGTGGCGCAACGGTAGCGTGTCTGACTCCAGATCAGAAGGTTACGTGTTCAAATCACGTCGGGGTCAAAAGCTTCTTTATAGCAACATGAAAATGGGGCCGCAGCTTCAGCATGCAGGTCTCTTTGGCCTCATTCTGATTTTGAGAAATAACAACGCTTTGTATCACTTCGTTTAAAAACGATGTAAGAGTCACGGTCATCTGTGCAGCTGTGAGTAAGGTGTCAATGTAACCAGAACATATTAAAGCACAGTGTTTTTGAAGGTCTTGACTCCTATATCGTTCTGTATTGCATGAGTTATCTCTGAAGGTAAAAAGCAGGAGCAATCTGTAAAACATGAGCTTTGGTTGCCATCAATAAACGTGAGTGGCAAAGTACCACGTTTTGTGAATAACATCAGGTATCCATGTATAATGAGATGCGTTGGCCGGGAATCGAACCCGGGTCAATTGCTTGAAAGGCAGCTATGCTCACCACTATACCACCAACGCCTACATATTTTCTTTACCTTGCATCTTGGCCATTGCAGTCTCCCATAACTGGATCGCTTCTCACATGCGTAAAAGCACTTATCAAGCCACTACAGCACCTGGCTGCCTTTAAGCCTCTATTATTGCTTTATTCGTGCCACCATCCCTTCAAGATGCCGACAAGACATGCAACAAGAATCTTCTCTGTCAGTCCACAAGGTGGTGGAATGGACTTCCGCTGACAGTCTGTAAGGTCCAATCAATGGTTGTCTTCAACGCAAACTGAAGAATCAAAACTTCATGTAGTCACTAAGCACTTGAATACTCATGGAAAAATAAGTGTAAGAGCCATGTTGAGAAATGCAGTACATGTGTTTACCCACTAGGGGAGTGTGTATGTGCTTCAATTGCAGTTAAATCAATTCAGTTCTGTTTAAGTTCTTTAGACGGTCGGGTTGAGGTGATACAGTTTTCTGACCGACCGACCAGTTAAGACCTCAACTAAGATAGACATGTACAGCTTGGATTATTGATATTTTTTGTATTTTTACCTTATATGTCAGTAAACATTGTTACATGAATATTTTCTGAGCTTGAGGAAATTTTTGTCGCGTCAGACTGGTTGCTATTCGCCCGCTCCGTTGGTGGTAGCAGAGCATGAAAGAGTTGCCATTACATAAAGTCAGAAAACTTCACTGGAAGTAGGACCCTTCACAGAACCACCAGGAGCGTGAAGGGGATTTAAGAGTTTGGAAAGGTGAGCTGAAGCTAACTCCTGCTATTGCTAAATGCTGAGTCAGAAGCAGAAGCTAACCCCTGCTAACATAGCTGCTATTGCTACATGCTGAGTCATTCAGTGAGGATGTGGTGTCTTGTTTAATCGCGGATCTTATATTAGGATAATCTCTGCACTTTGAAGAAGTGTAAAGACACGAGCATTTGATGTTGAAAGGGTTGCTAGTGAATTAATACGATGGCAGAAAGTGCTGGAAACAAACAGACACCTGAAGATGTTGGCCACAGGAGGGCGCCAAAGCCTACTGAAAGGGCATTACAAGAGAAGCTGCATAGACTAATTGGAACAAGAAAGGGGAAATTCAGCCAGCTCACAACTAAAATGAAAGAAATTGATGAGCTCATGGGTAATGATGAGAATGTATACAGAGTGCGAGATCTTTTGCAAGGTGATATGTGGAACTTGCAGGAAGATGTAGTCAAGCTCAATGATTCCATTATTCCTTTAATGGATAAAGAAGAAAGGAAAGTGGATCAGGAATGGTTCATCAATAAGATAATGTCAGTCAAGGCATATGTTGACAATTCAATGGAATGGGTTGGATGCCAGCTTCAAAAACAAGAAAAGGTTCCAAGTGCACCTTCAGATGTTTCCTTCGAAGAAGATGATGATGTGGGTGATAGTGTTTCACAAGTTAATCTGCAGGATTGCAGACCTAAAAATAAATATGGATCTGTAGCCTCAGGTGGGTCCAGAAGGTCCTCAAGGAGCTCAGTGTCAGCTGTGCGCGCCAAAGAGGCAGCAGAACATGCAGCTCTACTAGCACGAGCAGCAGCACTAGAACAAAAACAAGTTCTTGATCTTGAAGAAGCCAAGCTCAAGGCTAAAAGAGAGAAGTTAGAAGTTGACGCAGCACTTGCAGAATCAATTGCAAAATTGAAAGTGTTAGAGTCATATGAAGAAGATGGCATGAACAGTTATGTCTCTAAAAGATCTTTTAGACAAAACGTTATAAAGGAAGAAAGAGACGATAGAGCACAGACTTCAGCAGAAAGAATACTACAGAGCTCTGATCCTGGACTATACCAGCCAGTGCGTAGTAACCAGACACAAGGTGCAAGGCAATTGAATGATGACAAAGACCTACATCAAGTGTTACAGAAACAAAGTTTCATCACAGAGATGCTTGTAAGACAGCATAATTTATCAAGTCTGCCACGCAAGGAGGTTCCAGTGTTTAAAGGTGATCCTCTCACTTACAAGTCATTCATTAGGTCATATGAACATGCTGTGGAGAGCAAAGCTGATTCCTACCAAGACAGGTTCTACTACCTGGAGCAGTACACCAGTGGTGAAGCACAGGAACTAGTTCGTAGCTGTGAGCATATGCCATCGGAAAGAGGCTACAAGGAAGCCAGAAGGCTGCTGCAAAAAAACTATGGCAATGAGTTAAAGATTGCAAATGCCTACATGGAGAAAGCATTGAACTGGCCTATCATCAGGCAAGAAGACGGTAAAGCTCTCAATGCATATGCGCTGTTCCTGATCGGCTGCAAGAACACAATGGGTGATTTAGACTTCATGGAGGAAATGGACAACCCCACTAATATGCGGACTGTTCTTTCGAAGCTTCCTTACAAAGTGCGTGAGAAATGGAGAGTGACAGCTTTTGAAATTCAAGAGAAGGGGAGAGGACGTGCCAGGTTCTCAGACATGGTCGAGTTCATTGATCGCCAGGCAAAAATCATCATGGACCCCATATTTGGAATCATGTCAGAGTCTCATGTGATAAAAGAAGGAAAGAACAGAAAAGACAATGAAGTCAGGAGAGGTAGTCAAAGGAGTAGCTTTGCTACAGGCGTTAAGGCTCCACTAGAAGAAAAAGAACAAGAAGTGACAGTGAAGAAGGTTGTTAATATTGCTTTGCAGAAACTTTGTGTCTACTGTCACAACAAGCATACTCTGGCAGAGTGTAGAAAGATTAGAGAGCTACCAGTTAAAGATAGATTGGATTTTCTAAAGTCCAAGGGCTTGTGCTTTGGATGTCTCTTTCCAGGACACCTTAGCAAGGACTGCAAAAGGAAAGCAAAGTGTCAGATATGTACACAAAGGCATCCAGACCTGTTGCACATGGAAAAGAATGAAGACATCTTGCCTTGTGATAAAAGGGAAGAAGATTGCTCAGAGAGCAAAGAAATCACCAGTGCATGCATCTCTCTGGACAGTGAAGCTTGTGCTTATACTGGGGCCGGAGGGAAATGTGCCTTAGCTGTATTGCCCGTGAAGATCAAATCCAAGAAGAGTGATAGATATGTGGAAACATATGCATTTATGGATCCTGGCAGCACAGCAAGCTTCTGCACTGAAGATCTACTAAGAAAGCTGAAACTCAGGGGCAGACGAACACAGATTCTTCTCAACACCATGGGCTGTAACAGGGCAGATGACAGTAAGGTTTTGAAGACATTTGTTCTGACAGACTTAGAAGTTTGTGGTGTGGAGGAGGATACGTACATAGACCTGGGCAGAGTATTCACCCATAGTTTCATCCCAGTGCAAAAGGAGAATATTCCTAAGCCAGAAGACATTGCAAGGTGGTCTTATCTGAAAGATGTGTCTTTACCTCAGATCAATGCTGAAGTGGGCCTGCTCATAGGCACCAATGTTCCAAAGGCAATGGAGCCATGGCATGTAGTACATAGTGAAGGAGATGGTCCCTATGCAGTGAGAACTGCTTTAGGGTGGGTGATTAATGGACCGTTAAGAAGTCTGAAGATGGACAGTAACTCCGGCGAGAACCACACTGTTAACCGTCTCTCAGTTGTGGAAATAGAGGAGCTATTAAGACAACAGTACAATGCAGATTTCCCAGAACGTGTCCATGAAGAGAAGGAAGAACTGTCACAAGAAGACCAAAGGTTCATGTCTCTAGTGAGTAATTCTGCTAGACTAGTGAATGGGCATTATTGTGTAGGCTTGCCACTGAAAGATGAGGCAGTAAAAATGCCAAACAACCGCTGTATTGCAGAACAACGTGCAGTCAGCCTGAAAAGGAAACTGAAAAGACATCCAAGCTTCCATGAAGACTATAAGATGTTCATGAAAGACGTCATTAAGAATGGATATGCAGTCAAGGTTCCCAGGGAGAAATTACTGCGTGATGATGGCAGGGTGTGGTACATTCCCCACCACGGAGTGTATCATCCCAAGAAAAAGAAATTTCGGATTGTCTTTGATTGCACCGCAACCTACAGAGGAGTCTCTTTAAATGAGCAGTTACTGCAGGGCCCAAACCTTACCAATACTCTTGTCGGTGTTCTAACGAGATTCAGGCAAGAGCCTGTGGCATTGATGGCAGATGTCAAAGCCATGTTCTATCAGGTTAAAGTTCCTGAAGAAGATGCAGACCTTCTACGTTTCCTGTGGTGGCCAGATGGCAACCTGGATGAAGAGATGGAAGAATTCAAAATGACTGTTCACCTTTTCGGTGCAACATCTTCACCCAGTTGTGCATCTTATGCCTTAAGGAAAACTGCAGAGGACAACAAGGAAACAGCAAGTCCAGAAGCAGCTGATACAGTTCTTCACAACTGTTATGTAGATGACTTCTTGAAGTCAGTTTCTTCTGAAACTCAGGCAATTCAGCTTGTGAAAGACCTAAGAGCACTGTGCGCCATGGGTGGCTTTCAGCTGACTAAGTGGGTCAGTTCCAGTAATGCTGTTCTGTTGACCATCCCTGAAGAAGATCGTGCAACTGATGTCAAAGACTTGGATCTGAGCCACAGCATCCCTCCCATAGAGCGCGCCCTGGGTGTCCAGTGGCGCACGGACTCAGACAGTTTCCAATTTCAACTGAATGTTCCTGAAAGGCCAAAAACAAGGCGGGGGATTCTGTCTGTGGTCAGTGCATTATACGACCCCCTAGGACTCTTGGCACCAGTTATTCTGCCCGCAAAGCAGATCCTGAGGACTCTGTGTGAACAAAAGTGTGGCTGGGATCAAGAAATCAAAGACTCACAGACAGTCAGATGGCAAGAATGGTTGACAGAAATGAAAATGCTAGAGGGATTCTCAGTAAGCAGGTGTGTGAAGCCAATAGCATTTGGACCTTTGCAGTCAGCACAACTGCATCACTTTGCTGATGCATCCGAGACCGGCTATGGCACTGCCTCATACCTGCTCCTGTCAAACCAAGCTGGAGAGAAATGTTGCACTCTCTTAATGGGAAAAGCCAGAGTAGCCCCTTTGAAACATGTAACAATCCCACGGTTAGAGCTAACAGCTGCGGTGGTGGCTGTAAAAATGGACCAGATGTTGCAACGTGAACTACAGGTGCCACTCCAAGACTCCATCTTTTGGACTGACAGCACTACAGTCCTGAGATACATTGAAAATGAGCATAGTCGCTTCAAGACTTTCGTCACGAACAGAGTTGCAGTGATAAGGGAACATAGCCAGCTTTCCCAGTGGCGTTATGTTAAGTCAGGAGAAAATCCAGCGGACCAAGCCTCAAGGGGGGTGAAAGTGAAGGATTTTCTTGAGAACAAGACTTGGTTGCAAGGCCCAAGTTTCCTTCTAAAGTCTCAGGAAGATTGGCCGGAATTGCCTTATGGGAATGACATACCCCAAGATGATCCTGAGATCAAGTCCTGTGCAATAAAGGTTGAAGAGGATAGGCAGAAGAAGGTGTTGGCTCTGGATAAGCTGATCGCTTACTATTCTGATTGGACACGGCTGAAAGGAGCAGTGGCCTGGTTTTTTAAGCTGAAACGAATTTTGCTACATTTGAGAGAGGAAAGAAAGATCTTTATGGACAAAGTCGCATTGTCAGAGAGCTGTCCAAACCAACAAGAGCTGCTGACAACTGCACACATGAGAAAGTGTCGCCTGATGGTGAAACCAACTTTGCTCACCATAAAAGACCTGGAAGAGGCTGAAAATGAGCTAATCAGGTTTAGTCAGCTCCAAACGTATCCAGAGGAAATTATGGCTTTACAGACAGGTAGACATGTAAAAAGAACCAGTCCAATCTACAAGCTGGATCCCTTCCTGAAAGAGCAAATTGTGAGAGTGGGAGGACGTCTCTCCAGAATGTCAATGTCTGAGGAGATGAAGCACCCTGCAATTCTTTGCAAGGGGTCTTCAATTGCTGCTCTCATCTTGCAACACATCCACAAGGAAATCGGACATTGTGGGCGCAACTACATGCTATCCAAGCTGCGTGCCAAGTATTGGATACCTCAAGTAAGCTCAGCAATTAGAGGCGTAATTTCAAAATGCACAGTCTGCAGAAGGCTCAATAGTAGGACAGGAGAGCAAAAAATGGCAGATCTGCCATTGGACCGCATCATACCAGATCAGCCTCCGTTTACCAACGTAGGAGTAGACTTCTTTGGACCTTTTTTGGTCAAGAGAGGAAGAAGCCATGTCAAAAGATACGGAGTACTCTTTACCTGCCTTACCATAAGAGCTGTTCACATTGAGATTGCCCATAGTCTGGACACAGACTCTTGTGTAAATGCACTTCGTCGCTTTACATGCAGAAGAGGTCAGGTCAAGATTATGCGTTCGGACAATGGGACTAATTTTGTTGCTGCTGAGAGAGAGCTTCGTGAGGCACTACAAGACCTGAACCAAAAGAGAATCGTTGATGCAATGATGGAGAGAGGAGTCGAATGGATATTCAGTGCCCCCGCAGCCTCTCATCACGGTGGTGTGTGGGAAAGGCAGATACGTACAGTCCGGAAGATCCTGAATTCAATCGTCGGACAGCAGTCACTGGATGATGAAGGTCTGCTAACTGTCATGTGTGAGGTGGAATCCATCATTAACAACAGGCCTCTCACACTGTCATCAGACGATCCTAATGATCTTGATGTCTTGACACCTAATCACTTACTGCTTATGAAGACACAAACGAACATCCCGCCTGGAATCTTCTCCGCGAATGACCAGTATGTTCGAAGACGATGGCGGCAGGTGCAATATATCGCAGATCTGTTTTGGACAAGGTGGCTTAAAGAGTACCTTCCACTACTTCAGAGTCGCCAAAGGTGGTCAAGACCAAAGAGGAACTTTCAAGAGGGAGATGTCGTCTTGATAGCAGATGATACTGCTCCACGCAACTCTTGGACGATGGGACGAATCACAAAGACCTTGTCTGATGCCAAGGGCTTGGTCAGGCGGGCTGTTGTGCAAACAAAGACCAGTCAATTGGACAGACCAGTGACTAAGCTCTGCTTGATCCAGGAGTCAGGAAATTCTGGCATAAGGACTCTTCAAGTGGACTGAACGAAATGTTTTCAGTATTGACATTTATTGACATTTGACAGTTTAAAGTTTATATACAATGGCTCTTTTTAAAATGAGAATTTGGTAATTGTTCTGCCCATAGCATAAACAATTAGGGGCCGGAATTGTAAGAGCCATGTTGAGAAATGCAGTACATGTGTTTACCCACTAGGGGAGTGTGTATGTGCTTCAATTGCAGTTAAATCAATTCAGTTCTGTTTAAGTTCTTTAGACGGTCGGGTTGAGGTGATACAGTTTTCTGACCGACCGACCAGTTAAGACCTCAACTAAGATAGACATGTACAGCTTGGATTATTGATATTTTTTGTATTTTTACCTTATATGTCAGTAAACATTGTTACATGAATATTTTCTGAGCTTGAGGAAATTTTTGTCGCGTCAGACTGGTTGCTATTCGCCCGCTCCGTTGGTGGTAGCAGAGCATGAAAGAGTTGCCACTACAATAAGAAACTAAACTAAAACACATTTACTTTCTTCTCATCTTCGTTCCAATCTTGCCAGGTCTTTAACTTGATGCTATTCTTCACACTCACCAATCTATTGTAACATGAGAATGTTTTTCTTTTCGTTACTTCACTTTCTGAAGTAACTCTGCTCAAGAGCCTTTCTTGAAAGGTCCTCCGTTTTGTTACATCTCAGGTGCATGATAAACAAGAAACGTTACCTTTAGCTGTATTGCCTTTCAAGGGCCGAATCGACAGATACTAACACAGAATCATGCATAGACTACTCAGGTTGAGAAGAAAGCAGAGAGCTCAGGGATTCTGCCTGAAGATTCCCTCCCTTTGGTACTTTCTTCCCTCACCATTACTCTCCTCTTGAATTGGTGAAACTTTAAGGCAGACAAGAGGGAATGAAAAAAATCAAAATATATTGGAAGAGCTATTGAACTAAAACATCTGACTGCCTTGTTCCATTTTTTTAGCTAGACTTCTATGCGTTGGACCTCGTGGCGCAACGGTACCGTGTCTGACTCCAGATCAGAAGGTTACGTGTTCAAATCACGTCGGGGTCAAAAGCTTCTTTATAGCAACATGAAAATGGGGCCGCAGCTTCAGCATGCAGGTCTCTTTGGCCTCATTCTGATTTTGAGAAATAACAACGCTTTGTATCACTTCGTTTAAAAACGATGTAAGAGTCACGGTCATCTGTGCAGCTGTGAGTAAGGTGTCAATGTAACCAGAACATATTAAAGCACAGTGTTTTTGAAGGTCTTGACTCCTATATCGTTCTGTATTGCATGAGTTATCTCTGAAGGTAAAAAGCAGGAGCAATCTGTAAAACATGAGCTTTGGTTGCCATCAATAAACGTGAGTGGCAAAGTACCACGTTTTGTGAATAACATCAGGTATCCATGTATAATGAGATGCGTTGGCCGGGAATCAAACCCGGGTCAATTGCTTGAAAGGCAGCTATGCTCACCACTATACCACCAACGCCTACATATTTTCTTTACCTTGCATCTTGGCCATTGCAGTCTCCCATAACTGGATCGCTTCTCACATGCGTAAAAGCACTTATCAAGCCACTACAGCACCTGGCTGCCTTTAAGCCTCTATTATTGCTTTATTCGTGCCACCATCCCTTCAAGATGCCGACAAGACATGCAACAAGAATCTTCTCTGTCAGTCCACAAGGTGGTGGAATGGACTTCCGCTGACAGTCTGTAAGGTCCAATCAATGGTTGTCTTCAACGCAAACTGAAGAATCAAAACTTCATGTAGTCACTAAGCACTTGAATACTCATGGAAAAATAAGAAACTAAACTAAAACACATTTACTTTCTTCTCATCTTCGTTCCAATCTTGCCAGGTCTTTAACTTGATGCTATTCTTCACACTCACCAATCTATTGTAACATGAGAATGTTTTTCTTTTCGTTACTTCACTTTCTGAAGTAACTCTGCTCAAGAGCCTTTCTTGAAAGGTCCTCCGTTTTGTTACATCTCAGGTGCATGATAAACAAGAAACGTTACCTTTAGCTGTATTGCCTTTCAAGGGCCGAATCGACAGATACTAACACAGAATCATGCATAGACTACTCAGGTTGAGAAGAAAGCACAGAGCTCAGGGATTCTGCCTGAAGATTCCCTCCCTTTGGTACTTTCTTCCCTCACCATTACTCTCCTCTTGAATTGGTGAAACTTTAAGGCAGACGAGAGGGAATGAAAAAAATCAAAATACATTGGAAGAGCTATTGAACTAAAACATCTGACTGCCTTGTTCCATTTTTTTAACTATAATTCTATGTGTTAGACCTCGTGGGGCAACGGTAGCGTGTCTGACTCCAGGTCAGAAGGTTACATGTTCAAATCACGTTGGGGTAAAAGCTTCTTTATAGCAACATGAAAATGGGGCCTCAGCATGCAGATCTCTTTGGCCTCATTCTGATTTTGAGAAATAACAACGCTTTGTATCACTTCATTTAAAAACGAGGTAAGAGTCACGGTCATCTGTGCAGCTGTGAGTAACGTGTCAATGTAACCAGAACATATTAAAGCACAGTGTTTTTGAAGGTGTTGACTGCTATATCTTTCTGTATTGCATGAGTTATCTCTGAAGGTAAAAAGCAGGAGCAATTTGTAAAACATGAGCTTTGGTTGCCATCAATAAACGTGAGTGGCAAAGTACCACGTTTTGTGAATAACGTCAGGGATCCATGTATAATGAGATGCGCTGGCTGGGAATCTAACCGAGGTCAACTGTTTGGAAGGCAGCTATGCTCGCCACTATACCACCAACACCTACATATGTAGTTTGTTTGCCTACATATGTCTTGTCTTTGTACCAGTTGACCGCTGGTAATTATATCCTTAATTTGGAGTGCACGGGTTTTAGGTTTGCACACTTTCTATTAAACCATCCATTTCCCTGAGACTTGGCGTGATCGCTTCCTTTTCAGTTGCTCACACAGCCCGTCACAGAATGACCAGCCACCCTTCGGAAGCCGCAGAGTCTCTTTTTCTTTCTCCTTCGTTCGTGGTCATGTCTCGTGGTAAGTGTTTGTCTGCATGGTGTTTTGTGAAGAGTTCCGCTGTGCTTTTGTGTTGTGTTTGTGGCACGGCGAGGACCAGGGCTGTCTGCCCTGGGAAAACTCTTTGTGTCTGTTGTTTGTTAGTTTGTTTGAAGAGCTCCGCCGTGTCTGTGTTTTTGGCACGGCGAGGACCAGGGCGTCTTCCCTGGAAAGGCTCTTCATGTTTTGTGTTGGTTAAAACGTGTGTTCACGTTGACGGATGTGTGGATCAGTGTGCGTGCTCGTTATGTTTAATGTTGCGTGTTTTGTGTGTGACGCGGTCGCCGCTCGTCACTGTCGCCTCGCTCCCCGTGTGTCTTGTGTTAAATGTGGGGAGTGACTGCGGCTCTGAGCGGCGCGCGTCACTGTGTGTTTATGTCGAGCGCGCATGTGTAGGTCCCGTCTGTCTGTTTGTGCACCGTTTTTGTTTGTTTGTCTAGTAATAGCGTGTGCGTTTTGTCCTAGCGTGTTGTCAACTGTTTGCGTGTAATTCCACGCATGCTCCTCCCCTTGAATGTGTGTTTGGGGGGGGACTGGCTGTGGTCCTGTGCCATGGGGTGTGGCACGGAGGGCGTCGCTCCCGAGGGAGGCCCTGAATAGGGTAGGGCGCGTTTGTGTTGTGCGTGTGTGTGTGTGTGAGTTATTCTCTTCTCTGTGCAGGTGCTTTTCCTTGGCGGTGTTCCTGGACCTTGTGGGGGTCTCCACCTGGCAGGAGCCCCCTTGTGTTGTGGGGTGAACAGCTGAAAAGCTCCTGCTGAGGAGGGAGATCCTCCCTCCTGCCCGGGGTGACCAGGAGGCCCTTGGGGCTGCTCCCTAGCCCGCGTCGGGGGTGCTCTGGGCCTCGGTCTCTGGCACTCCTGGGTTGGGTGGAGGAGTCCACCTTGCGATGAGAGGCCCCGGGAGGGGTTGGCTCCCCAGGAGGCTGGGGTGACCCCTAGCAGAAGGCAGGGGTCAGCTCTGGGAGGAGGTAGGTCCAGGAGGTGAAGTAGCCACGCCTTGAAGAGGTAGCCTGCACACACACACATACATGAGGGACGAGAGAGGAGCCGTAGCCCCTCATCCTCACACCTGTGGGGCTCACCGGCTGAAGGCCGGTTAGGGCGTGAGGGCCCTGCGACCGACTGGTGCGTGGTTTTGTGTTGTTAACGGCCCGGTCGGTCCAGGGTCCCACCCGGGGAGGTGAGCTGTTTAATGTTGTGTGTTTTATGTTCCAGCTCCCGGACGGCAGGAGGTGTGTTCCTGCCTGTCTCTGCCTTCCTGCCCCTTCGTGTTTTGTGTGCAGCCGCTGTGTGCCACACACCCAGTGGAGGGGAGTGCGGCTTGGTGGGGGGGTCTGTCACGGTGAGGCGGCCCCCTACCGGCCGCCTCCGTCCACAGCGGCTGTTGTTGTTGTTTGGTGACGTCATGTGCGTCCCTCAGGTGGGCGGAGCCCGTGATCCGTCTCACCTGAGGGTCGTTTGTTTGCCTATATATGTCTTGTCTTTGTACCAGTTGACCGCTGGTCATTATATCCTTAATTTGGATCTTTTGCACAGGTTTTGGTTTGCACACTTTCTATTAAACCATCCTTTTTCCCTGAGACTTGGCGTGATCGCTTCCTTTTCAGTTGCTCACACCGCCGGTCACACTATCTGACTGAACAGGGGGGTATTCCACAAAGCAAGCTAACTCAGTAAGCCGGGCTTTTTAAGACAAGCCTGGCTCATTTTGCTCAAATTCGGTTTCACGAATGAGGCTAGATTTGAGCCTCGCTCAGTTACTACAGCAACATATACGTTTGAACTAACCTGCTCCGTACCAGGCTAGAGGCTTAGCTTAGCGGGACCGCTTCTATTGGCTGAGCAGCGTGATGTCAGTCTCGCCATCCGGGAAACTGAATTGAGGAACAAGGTTCCACTGTTGCCAACTCCTCAGTAAGGAAAGTCGATATTGGTTGTCCTAAAAGTTGCTAAATGATGTCATCACCTAATTTAATTAATACATGTTTTTAAAGCTGTGTAAAGGAATAACGTTGGGAGAGAAGAAAATGAGTAAAAAACACCCTAAATATGTTAGAACTACAAATGAACATCATTTGTTGTCTTTGAAATAGGCAGTCACTTCTCAAAAGAACTACATGACTTTAATGCTTTGTATAAATAATATTTGTGTAAATTACATAAATAGTTTTTTGCTGTGTTGTTAAATGTTAGTATATGAGTAGCAGTTAGCAAGAACTAGTTGGCATAGAAATCAACCTTACAATACAGGCAGTATGCCTGTGCCCCATGTATTATCTCCAATACATGGCTTCAACCAGCCTTTAAATTCAGGACTTGATTCCCACTCTTTCCTGTATTTTTGAGAATAGAGTTTAGAGTGCGACATGATGAGCAAGTTAGCTAGATGTTAAGCTTTCACAGAGACGCACATACTGTGGAGAGTTAGCTAAATGTTTAAGCTAGATGTTTAGCTTTCACAGAGATGCACTGTGGACGAGTTGAGTGACCGGCTACGTGGTGAATGAGGTGAAGAATGACTGAGACTGTGTGAGTTAAATGCAGTGATTTCTTTTCGTGTCTCACTGAAGACTAAACCATTTATATTTACATCTCCCGTCAGTGGCAGCTTTGGGCATGTGCAGTTCATTTGCAGTGTAGACGTGGAGCGGTGAGGGTCTGCTCTGAGTGTGAGACTGCACTGAGTGTTGTGGGGCTCACGGCAGCACCCGCCGGGGCTCACGGCCCAGAGGACAGCAACTGAAGAGCGTGTTTGTTCAGAGTCTCCAAAAGTCTCCAATAACACCACAAAAAGTCGCTAGATTTGTCGCTAGTCGGTTTTTACTACAAAAAGTCGCTAGAGGGTCTGAAAAGTCGCTAAATATAGCGACAAAGTCACTAAGTTGGCAACACTGCAAGGTTCCGCTGCAGTTCTATCCATTAAATTGCTGTGGATGTAGCATATCATATCATATCTTTATACATTTAATTGAGTACTGTAATTATTAGTTTGGAATGATTGCAGGTTATTATTATCAAAATTTAATAATTATATTTCCAAATGCAATTTATATTTCGATCTTAAGAGTACATATTCATTGTTAATCAGTGAGGTTTCTGCACATTTTAATGTATTGGTTTAATCTTCACAAATTCAGGTCAGTGTAAAATGGAATACAGTGTCTAATCGCAGTTATGGTGCAGAAACATACATTAGCATAAACTCTATATCACAAAAAATACAATTCTTTGTACCTGAGTATTAATAATTAATAATACTGAGTAATTTAGGTGAAGATACTTTTAGGTATATATTTATCCCCATACTTCCTCTTTTGTGTTCAAATTACAAGCAAATCATATCACTCTGCAATTTACATATGTTCAGTATAAATAATGTAAATGTGTGGTTAACTTAATGGTGCAAAAAGGAAATGGACACAGACAACTACCTTACCAAGATTTTCATACAGGTGATACAAATAATCCAAAATGTATGCTATAAAAGAACAGCTAACAGTGAAGGCTGAAGGCTGATTGACCATGCCATGCCCATTTGTAGAAAATCCAGTAGATGAGGGAGCGTGTGTAGTGCTCAGAGCATTCATGCTACCAGCTCCAAGGTCATTCCAGGACAGGACAGATCCACTTGGCTTTCCAGATGACTACTTATTTGAGCACTGCAGGTTCAGAAGACACAGTATTATATATCTTTGTAAATTACTGGGGCCATTTATTGAGAAGACCACTAGATGTAGTAAAGCTCTTACCAAACCCCAAACGGTCTGTATCGCTTTGCGCTTCTTTGCCAGTCGTGCATTTCTGTACAGCGTTGGGGATGCATAACACAGACGTGGGACCAAGTCAGTGTTTTGCAAGTCTCAAGTAAGTCCAAGTCTTTATCCTCAAGTCCCGAGTCCAGTCTCAAGCAAAGACAGTCAACTCAAGTCAAGTCTCGAGTCAAGACAAGCAACCGTCAAGTCAAGTCCCAAGTCTGAAACTTGGAATTTCAAGTCCTTTCGAATCTTTTTTTTTTTACAGGCACCAACGCTTTACGAATGCTACGCTGATGCGTTTCTTTACTCGTTTTGTTGGTGTCTGCCAGCCAAAAGATGACAGATCATTTACATTTTATCTTCTCTTAATTACATAAATGTACTTAAACAAGGATGTTTCGTTTTCATTTTACACGAAAATAGCAAGCTTCATCGTAAGCAAGATGCTGTCATTACGAATGGTTATTCTAAACATTTGGATAAAATGTTTAAATATAGACTAATAAAAGGTTAGGGTTATTTTTTCATTGTTTTCTGTTATTGTGGGGTCACGGTGTAGGCTACTATTGTTATCTGGAGATTCAGTGGGGTCACATATTCTGATGGCTGCCGTCAGAATTGGTGACCCCAGTTAAAAAGGCTCACCTGTACATCCCATTCATGATTTCTTTGTTGGCTGCAATGGTGAGGGGATGGTAAATCTTGTTTAAGTACATTTATGTAATTAAGAGACGATAAATGTAAATATAAACATCTGTCATATTTTGGCTCGTGGACACCAAACAAACGAGTAAAAGTGCATCAGCGTAGTTTACGTAGCATTCGTAAACCGTTTGTGCCTCTGAACAGAAACTGTGAAATAGCGCCCCCTGTGGTCACAAAACTCGACGGTCACAGAATCTGGTGTAACGCCGGTCTGCGTCAGAAGGACGGAAATGAAATTAATGGGGCGCAGGCGCACTTTATAAATATTAATATGCGTTTTAAAATTTAGATTTGGGGTTAAAAAAAATCAAGTCTTTGCAAGTAAACAGGTTCAAGTCCAATTCAAGTCCCAAATTATTGGTGTAAAAGTCCAAGTCAAGTCTAAGTCTCTGAATATTTTTTCAAGTCAAGTCAAAAGTCTTAATATTAATGGCTCGAGTCTGACTCGAGTCCAAGTCATGTGACTCGAGTCCCCACCTCTGGCATAACATCTTAGTAAGGCAACGGTCTGCCGCAAAATTCAAAAGGTTTACCTTGCACTTAAGCGTTTCCTTAATATATTCATCAAATTCCCTGGTCACATAGGCATCCTTCCCATCCTTTTCAGAACAGCTGGCATGTATTCATGAGTAGTGTTGGTTTGTTCAGTAACTTGGAGTTAAATGTATATGACTTTAACAGACGCTCTTATCCAGAGCACTTACCGAAGTGCTTTGTATTCATCTTAATCAACTATTTCATGCTAAAATTCATTCAATTCAAAATGCATTGAATTCTCTAGGATTTCCAAATGTCATTGGTGCTATAGACTGTACTCACATCTGGATAAAGGCTTCATCTGTACCCATGGAGGCAGACTATGTGAACCAAAAAATTATTTCACGGGATCAATGTACAGGTACATGCAAGTTTTGCCTACCCAACAGAAAATGTAAAGCATGTCAGTTCATGGGTTTGAACAACTTTCACCCTTTGTCACTTTTGCCATTATTCTAAATGGTTTGCACCAGCCAATTTCTATTCTCCAACACTGAGGCAAAATGGCCCGGCTCGGTGCACGATTCCAGGACATTTCGTGCCTCCTCACTGGCACAGAGGTTTGCCCAAGGTAAGAATACTCCAACCACACAAAATAGTGCAGATTTGGCCTCAGTGTTTAACTCTACTCCTTATAATCGTAGGTGCATTTCGTGGCTTACTGCTTGGGGATAGGGGTTACCCCTGCCAACCTTTTCTCCTTACTCCATATGCAGACCCTACAACAGATGCAGAGAGGAGGTTCAATCGTGCACTTTCAAAGACAAGGGCATGCATTGAGATGGCATTTGGACAGTTAAAGAGCAGATTTAACTGCTTGCGCCATCTCAGAGTCACCCCTGAGAGAGCCTGTGATATTGTAGCACCCTGTGCAGTTTTGCACAATGTGGCAATACTGCAAAAAGAAGAAATGCCAAGAGTGCAGAAACGGATTCTGTGTCTCGTCCGTCTGTCGTCGCCCGGCGTCACACCACATGGATCATAGAGCTATGAGGGATATGTATGCAAACACTTACTTTGGTTAAGGGAATATTTTGTTTGCATTTGTTCATTAACACAAAACCTTTTTTTTGGAAACAGAAATTTATTAATTGTCTTGCTGAGCCTGTGGACAGAAGAAACTTTGATTTACTTATAAAAAAAAGCATATTAAAGTGAGACCTTTTTGCAAATACTCACATCTTACTCCATTTTCTTTATTTCATCTCCAACTTCTGTATTTTTAGTTTTTTGTATTGCAGATCTGCTTTTTTACATTCTATATCTTGGAGCAAGTACATTTTGTAGATGTCACTAATCATGGATTCCTGAAGATTCCTGATTCCTGAAGATTCCTGACTGAAGTATAGTCAAGATTGAGAAGTATTTATTCATGTTGAACTGCATAACTACCACTCACATGTTCTCTTGCAGAGGTGTGAGCTCTGGACATGGAGGCCTGAGGGTCTTCTCTGTTATTCCATTTCCTTTAATAAACACAACACAAATCATGAGGTCACACAGCACAGACAGATACATAGACACACACGCCTTACAGAACAGGCAGACACTGTGTCCTTTCTGAACAGGCAGAAACTGTGTCCTCATCCTCCTGTACCATCCTGGATGGTCCGGCAATCTCCCTCTGCAAACAACAAATTAAGACACATAAATGTTAACATAAGGCTGTGTATCATGAGGACAGACAGGATCAGATTATGTTCCTCTTTTGATTCCCACAATGATGGGGCGTCCGCTGTTTTGCTCTAAAGCAAGGTCTTCTGCAGGAGTGAGGGCTGCTACAGGAGGCCCACCACCACCAGCAGCAGTAGCAGTTTTCTTTCAGGTTGCTAAAATATTTTATACAGTTATTTAATATGGTGTTTTACCTTTTCCTGCACATTGGACTAATCAACTGTACTTACCATTCTGGAGTATATTTTTATATTTCCCTTGACCTGCTGCCGTTATCTTAACCCTTCTCATTAGGGTGTTTCTTATTTTTGAAGATTCGATTTTTGCATGGGCCACCCTGCCATTTGGTTCATTATCATAAAAAAGTAATACCCTTTTTTTTTTTTTTTTTTTTTAAAGAATGATTTTTAGGGGTCACTACCGACCCTACAGTATTGCGCAAATGTACCCAAAAAATGCTTATGTTGCATATGATGTTATGCAACAAAAGTGGTTGGTGCTTAGCGTACAAACCTCTTTTAACTAGTATTTTTTTTTTACTTTTATTGTGCAGAATTGTGTCTATAATGCTTAATTGTTCCTTTTGCAGGTTAAACTAGTGTAACTACTGTACAATGATGGCTTCATCAACCAGTGCAATGATAGCTACCAGCGAGAAAACGGAGATATGGCTTATTGGACAGATGTCCTCTTCTTTAGATAGTGTTGTGCTTCCTTCAAAAAGGGAAGTGTTGGCCCTTTTTTTCCATTACAAGCAGATTGCCAAGCAAAGCATTAGGGAAGCATTACATTCCACAGCAAATGATGTTTTTGAAGTTTGGTCAAAGGCCCGAATACCAGTGCAATTAAAGAAGCACGTTGTCCCTAAAATCGAAAACATTTACAAGGAATGGGAAAAGTTGAAGAAAAATAAAGAGAATAAAGTTAAGCGTTCAGATTATTTGAAACAAAAGGAAGACCAATGGAATGAAGGGTTAGAAGTAAAGTAAAAAAGCATGTTTATTGCTGTCTTTTAATAAATAAGTAGAAATGCAATGGCAAAAAATTGATGTTTTTAATGCATGTAATAAGTAAATAAATGTGTACCAAGTAAATGAGTCATTATCACCAGTTTCCATCAGTTTTATGATTTTTTCCTATGTTAATGACTAAGAGCGCATAGTAAAATATGCCTTAAATTTCAATGACTGGTAGCGCCCAGGAAAAATGTTTTTTTCCCCTTGAAATTTTTACATTTATTTTCTCACCAAAATGAACCATTTCAGTGGGTGGCCCACTGAAAAACAAACAAAAAATTTTTTTAACCCCAAATAAGAAACACCCTACTTCTCATGTTACTTCTAAATCAGGATATTATTAACATTATTCATTTACTATAACACTTTTTAAATGCCAATGAATGGATTAAATTATATGCTCACACATTTAATCTGTCTGCAATATTATGCCAGGCAGCTTCTCTAGCTTTATTAATACCGGACGTGTTGCCCCAGCAGGCATTTCAACGTTGAATCGACGTTGAATCAACGTCGAATGTGATGGTTGAATCAACGTTGGATTTTGTGTCGATTTTGAAAGGTGAATCAACGTTGATATGCCAACGTCGTTTCAACGCCATACATTCAACCTTGAATAAGCCACAAAACTCACGTTCATGATGCTCAAAACTGCATGGGAAGAGGAAAAAAAACAACTGTATGCCATAATGAAAAAAGAACAATTTTATTTTTTTATTCTCTCTGTAAATTTCTTCTCCGAGAACCACCACACAACCTCCCCGGTGCATACTAGAGGTGTTTAGCCATCGTGTCCATTGCCTCCTGTTGTGTGATTTTGTGTCTAAAGAGGAAAAGCAAACATCATAAATACTGTACATCCTGTATACAGTACCAACAATTTTTAACGAACGAACATCTAAATTTGTAAAAATATTGAATTTTCATCCACTCGTTTCTAGCTCATGCTAGCTAGTCAGGCATCCTCACAACACCTAGCCAGGAAAGCTAACCAGCTAGCGTTACTGGGGTCGCCTGTTTTAGTAACTATGTGTAATTAATAATATTATACTCCTCAAATATTGACTAAACTTTGACTTTACTTACCGTAACTTAACTTTAAAAGATGCCAATGAGCTAAAATGCCAAACTCTCCCAGCATACGCCACACCAACGTACGCCACGCCAAGCAGCCAGGGTCATCGGGTCTGGTGGAACAAAAAAAAATGCCTTGATATTAATATATGATACAATATAATACCGCGCATATTATGTAAGAAGAAAAAATAAAAAGAACATACATACCTTTACATTTCATGCCCTCCGCCTGCATCACTGACAACACTGCAATAATCCCTTGAGTGATCACACAAGACTCACAGTTGCTACCTCTTTCAAAACCCTCATCCAAAGCCAAAGAGTTGTTTGTACTTTTTTATTGTATTGTGTTTTTTGAATACAAAGGCAGGTTGAAGATATTACGTTGATTCACCGTTAATAGTTCAACGTTTGCGCAACCATTTAACATTAAACATTGATTCAACGTTGTTTCAACATTGAAACAACAACAGACAGTATTTCAACTATATTTCAACCACATTTCAACGTTGAAGGTCGGTCGTGTGCCAGTTGGGGCCTTTCTTCATAATAACGTCTTTATATTCCTCATAAAGACGTATGAGTAGCTCCTGTTCAGCAGAAGAAAAAAAAAGCTGCTTGTTCTTTCAGCTCTTTCGACATTTTCTTGCCTTTTCGAATATTGATTAGTGAGGCTGTTTAAATACTGTGTGCACGCGCATGATCGCCGATTACAAAAGCCTGGCTTGAATTAGCGGAAACAGGTTGCGTCTGGATTTCGTTAGTGGAACGGAACTAGACGGAAGTTAAATGTCAAGCGAGGCTCACTCTAATAAGCGCCGCTTTCATAAGCTCGCTTCGTGGAATAGCCCCCAGTTCTTTTGTTTTACGTTGTAAT
This sequence comes from Brachyhypopomus gauderio, assembly GCF_052324685.1. Taxonomy (NCBI): domain Eukaryota; kingdom Metazoa; phylum Chordata; class Actinopteri; order Gymnotiformes; family Hypopomidae; genus Brachyhypopomus; species Brachyhypopomus gauderio. Next base: position 630,421 of record NW_027506913.1, on the reverse strand, counting down.
TCCAGGACAAAACATGAGAGAACGTGAATACGTTAAGATTGGGCGTTTTGAAAATAAACAACCATTAAATAATGTGATAAAAAAGCGAATTATTTCCAATCATTTCGAGTATATGTATAAATATTAAACTTATTTAAGTTTAACGTGCTGGGAAATATTGAAATGGACCTTGAAAATGACGTACACGTGTTTTAATTCCACCTTATAAAGGTGTATGAACCCTACAAACATGACTTTGTTCATTGCGCTGAGGCACGGCGCACCCGAAGTTGCAAAATTCGAGAGGTGCACGACCTCCCGAATCGACAGCGCGCGAGACCCTCGCGCACGGGCGGAGCCACAGCGATTACGTCATTTTCGTTCGCAACACGTCAAGTATAAACGAGGCTTCATAAGCCCCGGATGTTTAAAACGTTTGCACACCCCCCCCCTCCCGGTCCACAAATTACGTTCACCATGCGGTCGTGGGGCGTGGAATATGGAGTGATTTTTGTTTCAATAGTTCCACAAAAGCAAAAGTAAATCAAAGAGCAGAAAGTATATGTTATGAATACAAAACAGAAAAAAATATATCAAAAGTATTTTTGGTTCCATTGTTTTTGTTTTTTTGGATTTTCCCAGTAAGGTCTTTTGCTTCTGGAATCTCTCTATCCGGACGGGATTAGTTTCTCAGGGGGTCCTGGGGTAATTTTCTCTTTTACGGGGGGTCCTCTGTGATTTTAATCCCGTCCGGAATGAGCATGTCCGTGTTTTTCTCAGACGTCCTCAGAGAAAATTACAGGCGGAATTACCTACTGTTTTTCGCTGTACTCCGTGGTCGTCTGGTAATTTTAGTCCCGTCCGGATCCACATGTCTGAGTTTATACATGCAGACATCACCTCGCGTTTAATAAAACAGCTATATGTCCACTGCCACGCACCGTAGTTACACGTTGGGCGCGCGTTTTCACGGAGATCCACGTAAAGACAGCGGCGAGCGAAAATGGATTTACTGGATTTTTTAATGGATTTATTTTATTTAATTTAACGGATTTATTTAGCTATTTACATTCATTAGCGATTTTTTATAATGTGTTTTCTGTATTGGTTTAACAAAATAGCTTAACTTAAACGGAGATCTTAAATGCTGAACTGAACAGTAGTAAAGTTAAAAGTTAAAAAGGAATCATCAGAGTTGGCAGTGTGACATTATTAAACATGCTATCACGTGACAAGGCGATGTCATGTGACCGAGAAAGCCAAAAAGTTAGAATTAATTGCTAAATGGTCTGTAGATATTGGAAATGTACACTGTATAATAACTACATTAAGCATGGCGGGTAATATTTAGCACACTTCACCAGCGCGAGCTTTTTAAAATTTTAGTGAACTGGATGCAGGCGTGAAAATCTGTCACCTTTTGAAGTTTTCATATTTTGCGGTAAAACAAACTCTTATGAAAAATAGGTAAATAGATAGTTAACAGTAAAATAAGAAACAATATTTTTTTTTGTAGTTCTAACTGGTGAACCCTGGTATTTTTACACTCATTTTCGCCGCTGATGTATTTATTGGTTCATTAAGATGTAATGGTTTTGACTGAGCCATCTGGAATGGCGAAAGCGGCTTCTCGCGTTTACGGATCTGCCTCCAGAATTTCACCTTCTGTGATATTTCACCTTCTTCTGAGGTGGGGAATGATAGAAAAAGTTTGAGAACCACTGGGTTATACTGTGCATGACTTCAACCCTATTACATTATACTATATATCTTTGTCACTATATTGTATTTTTATTAATACATATATAAACAAATACATTAAAAAAATATTTATTAATTCGTTTTTACTAAATTATTTCATGTTAAACCTGTATATACAAAGTGATTTTTACTGTAAGCAGAACAAGTAAATTGTCAGACAGCTCGTCTTATTGTAAAGCACAACTGATTAACTTCAAATAAGATACTGTTAATCACCCACACCTGTGATTTTTAAAAAATGATAAAACCACAAGGGCAATACCATCATAACCCATTTGTGCAGTTCAAAAGAAAACAGCAAACATCAAAATATAAACTGTACTTATTTTTTTCCAACTTAGAATGTAATGTTTATTCATGTTATCTACAAGAAGTGCTAAAATGTTTAGATAATGATTTCCAGACATCAAAATGTGGTATGAATCTGCAAGATGGGATTATGACTCATTATAGAAGACCTATGTAAGTTTTACATAGAGCAAAAGACGTCATTTGGAATGTTAGGAAGAACTGGCACATAGGTGGACAACAGAATGTTAAGCTTGTATGAGACGTTAATTTACTCACATAGCTGATGGGCCAATTAAGGTCTCTAGAAGGTCACAGATACACCAGAGCTGCAAACAGCCATGGACCAAGTGCAGACCCCTTTACCAACTGCCATCATGCGACCCGGTTGACAAATGTGTAATGTTCATAATGCCATGTGATTTGGATATGCAGCCTGCTGTAGGTTACAGAGCAGCTGGGAGTTGATCTGCTGTAAGCTGTAGCACACAAGATGTCATGTCAAGTTTAAATGTCTCTTTGCTGTTTAAGTGCATCGCATACTTTTTTTAACAGGTGACCAACCAGGACAATGTTTAGTGCCCTCTTACGTAGAACCAGATGGTAAAATTTACCATTTGGACATGCGTGAAGCCTAATGTCAGGCTAGGCCTCCTGCACATCAATGGCTAAAAAAAAGGTGGCCTTATGTTTACACTCAGGACTAATTTTTCAGGACCACAGAGGTGTTAGAAGGTAGAACTAATAGAAGAAGAAAAAAAAGTATACTGGCCCTGTTATTTGTGATATCTTATTATACTTAAGAGCAGACCACCCATATCCATACACCCCATGAAACTCAAACGCTGGTCTACTATACTGCATAGCAGCATTCTGCAAAGCTATGTTGTAGCTCTCAGTTCCCAGCCTGAAGACATCCTTGGTGTGTCACACTCCTTGTATTCCCTAACCAGGAAGAAAGTCAAAAGGTAAAAAAGGCAGAGTTGACAGTTGAGGGTGCCGTGGGCACTAGTAAAGTGGCTTGAGGGCGCGGTCACTGAAGATAGCGGTAGACTTTAAAACAGTGGTTGCCGGAGTCGGCTACCACCACGTTGCCGTCAGACGTGAGGGCCAGTCCCTGGGGGCCGTACAGCGGGTCCGCCGACGTGTTGATGTAGGACAGGAATGAGCCGCTGCTGTCGAACACCTGGAACATAACAGGGCCAATTACAGAGCGTGTTAGTCTGCACCTCGCAATGACGCCGTTTTACAGAGCCGGCATGGAGGAAGTAGAACACGGAACTATTTTTGCCTCTGATTATAAAGATGTGGAGAAAATATATGTCAGAAAATAATGGAATGTTTTCCCTTTTTTGGATCAGAATCAGGCATGTAACTACTACCAACAAACAAGGACCCAGGGAAGTCAGGAAAAAATGCTGACAAGCTTGTTCAAGAGGGAATTTAACCAGCCTAATGCAGTGTATAGGCCTAAGCTCCTCAAAAGTAGGGGCAGACATGTGCCACTGATAACCCCCAGTGACCTCAGCTCTAGTGGGGTGGCTTAGCATGTTACAGGAACCATTACATTATACGAAACTAGAGGTGTCTTCAACTAAGGATTTTCATAGTCGAATGACTTTTGACTAGTCGAATGGCTTTTTTCTAGAGCACCTTAAACGGGATCCCGTTCTCATTCAGGACTTTTTGCCACTTCAAAGTAAAAACCTAAAACACTCAGATAAATGAATAAACATGGTAGGTTGACTTTATTCAGCTTTTATTTATTATTTTTTTATTATTATTTATTTTTAATTGTCACGGTGACAGCTCCGGACCCTTCCCTGTGGGCATGCCGTTACGTTGTCTGCGTGTCGTTATGTCCATGTTTGTACTTCCGTGGGAGTGGGTCGTCTGTGAGCGTGTTCGTGGTATCACCTGTGCCTTGTCCCGAGGTCACGTGGGTCTGTGTAATACACCTATTTAATGTGCGTTCGCACAGTGTCTTGTGCTCGTCTTTGTCTAAAGTTCATGCCCGTGCAAGCATCGCGTCAGCGTGCTTGCTCCGTTTGTGCTGGACTTTACGTGTTTGTGTCTGATTAAACGTTTAGTGTGCATCGCAAGACGCTCGTTGTGTCTCTTTCTTCCTCTCACACACCAGCGGCACATTAATAAAACGTTAGAGAACATTAACAAAAAAAGTCACCATCAGTGCGCATACTGAACTGTCAGACAGGCACTGTGCAAATGTCAAAAATATTTTAAATAAAATATGCCTGAAAATATCAAACAAATTGCCACACAACAGCAAAAACATTATAAGTAAAGGTTCAAGTAACGGGGTTTAAAAAGCAAACAAAAAAATCAAAAAAATGTTTATAGGCCAACTTGCAGAGACACACCGCAACGAGACGACACGACAGAGACGACACGACCGAAACGATGAACTGTTTTTTTTCGCCTTACGCATTTTAAATGGTATGCCATGTTGGTTGTTGTCGTGTGAAATGAAAGATGATGTTTACATAACTTGCACTTTACTTTGTTTGATTCATCTTTATCTTTTTCAAAATACTCCCACACTTTTGAAGTTTTTTTTTTGTAGCCATTATAATCTCGGCAGATGCTGACTATCCTGTAGCGTGTTCAGCTCCGCTCATTTGGATTGTGCAAATGCAGGGTGTGATTTATTAATGTGTAGTAAGGAAGATGCCTATTGTTAATGCACACACATAATTTTTAAATATTTATTAACAGAAATTAGGATGATTTTATTTGACAAAAGGATATATATAACGAAAACATTTCATGTAACAACTAATGCTTAGCAGCATCCTTGGGCACCCCCATGCAGTTAGAATGGCACATTCGACTATGACGTTCATAGTCGACTAGGGGTATAGTCAACTATAGTCGAATCAGCGACTATTGCAGGTCACCCCTATACAAAACTATTTTGAAAATGATTCTCGAAAATATTCTATGGCAATAGAGCATATGCTTCAGATGTACCAGTAAGACGCTAGATTGACAAATTGTGCAGTATCGCTTTAAAAGAACTTGGACACTGAACTCATGCATTTGCAGTGCCTTTACAGCATTTAGCAGACACACATTTTCCCAGGAAAATGTGGGGCTAGAACTGGCAACCTTCTGATTACTAGTTGACATCCTTAAACACTGAGCTACCACAGGTCTGCTGTACCTGTATTCGGCTGTTGCCCCAGTCGGCTACTATGATGTTGCCATTGACGTCAACGGCGACTCCCGTAGGGGCGTTAAACTGGCCGTTCCCCTCTCCGTTGGATCCAAACTTCAGCATGAACTCTCCCTCTGAGTTAAAAACCTGTAAATTGCAGGATAACGATAACTTCAATTTGACTTCATTTTTATCCATTTTTTCTCCATTACCAATCCACTGTGAATGTGAAAGGGTGGGAGACAGTGACATCACACTGAGGATAATTGAGTGCCATCACACTTAACAATAATGGAAAAGGGAGACAAGTGTGTCCTTCCTGCCCAGAAACCATGTCCATGTCCATCTAACCCTCAGCCACAGATGACCGGCACAATATTGAGATTCAAACAAGCCATCTATTGGTGAGATTCTTCCACAATTTATTTGGCAATTATACTCACTGAGTGACTGTATTGTTGTACCAAGAGTAATGCCCAGCATTTAGCAACTTAAAAATGTTTAAATTACTAAGTATCATAAAATGGAATAAATCAGATTAAATGTGGATTACATGCAGATGTAAAACAAAAACTTCAACACAAAAAAACTAAAGAGTACCAGAAAGGTAACCCATACCTTCACAGAATGATTGTGGAAATCAGTTATGATGATTTCATTATTCTGGTTAACAGCTGCAAAATGGGGACCTACAAAACGAACCAAATTAGGAAGACATACAGAGCATGTAAACACTGTTAAGCATCATCGCCTTGTGAGTGAATCGTAACCAATCCTTCCTTCCCAAATCCTCATTTGCTGCTGAACGGATCTCCATCTTGACAACTGGAACGTGAAGCGATGGACAGATGAAAGGTTAAGGGGGCGGGATCACAGGAAGTACCTGCAAACTGCTTGTCGCCGTTGCCACGGCTGCCGAACTTGGTTACAAGCTTGCCGTTGGCCTGGAAGATGAAGATGCAGCAGGCCTTGTTGTCCACCACGATGATGTGGCCGTCTCTGTTGACGGACACACCCTTGGGGCCCATCAGCTTTCCTGAGCCAATCTTAGCCTGAGGGCAGAGCCCAAACAAGCAACCAATCCTTTATAGACTTCACAAATATCTTTGTTAGTAGATGTTGGCCTCGTCTGCCTTGTCCTTCACCCACCTTAAATTTGCCATCGCTGGAGAAGATGCTGATCCATTTATTATCATAGTCTGCGATGATGATGTCACCATTTGGGTGCTCGGCAACGCCAGTGGGCCGCTGGAGTTGCCCTGGCGACCGGCCCCGCACTCCGAAGCGATTCCTAAACTGTCCATCATTGGAAAACACCTACGAATGGACAAAGAGAAGTAAGAAAATCTCAGCAAGCGCTCAGTAAGAACTGCCTCTCTATTGTAATGTACAGCACTCTACTATGTATTTTCCCACAAGCATTTTATCGGCAGTGACGCCGTCTTACCTGAATGCACTGATTGTTACTGTCTGCTATTAAGATCTTCCCAAGGTTGGAGGCGGCCACGCCCTGCAGATTGGTGAATTCTCCTTTATTTCTCCCTTTAGTACCTAGAACATAAGACAAAAAAAAGTTTACCAGTGACAGTAGAAATATTCTGCACAATTGATAGTTTTGCTTTTGAATAGTTTGCCGAATATTCAACATATTTTAGATAAGTCAGTCCTTTGTATATCAGCAAATATCAGCAAATACTTTAAGAAGGCAGGAAACCAGACGCATTAAACCAATGCCCTGGAAAACAGGCATCAATGTACATTCATACAGTGACTTCTGATCAGCTGCGATTTTTAAAACTTAATCTCCTTAAGCCCCTAGACGTGCATTGAAGCTGTGCTTCGTCCATCGGCAACGGCCCGTACCAATCCGGAACACCAGGTCATCCTCCAGGGGGTTCTCCTTCCTCTTCCCTGAGCTGTACTTGCTGCCGGGCCGCTTAACGGCACGTTGCTTGACGTGCGTGGACCCGGGGCTCTTCGTCTTCCTCCCCGCACCGGAGATGGCCTCGTCCTCCCTGACTGCAACGGTCACACGTCCCGGCCGGCCGACCCCGCATCGCCGGACGCCCTCGCTGGTCCCCGTCTGGGAGCAGGCGTCAGCTCTGGCGTTCAAGGCACCCAGAGTGCGAATGGAGGCGTGCAGGGTCTCCGTCTCTGCGACAAACGCCAGCTGCGCGTTCTCCTCGGGTCGCAGTGGCAAGCCGTGACCGGCCAGCTCATCCAGACGTTCGCCCAGCTGCCGGGACGCCAGCAGCAGCTCGGCTCCAGAGCCACGGAGCAGCGTCCGCTCGGCCAGGGTGCAGCCATCGTGCATGCGGTCACGTTCCTGCAGGAGGGAGGACAGCTGTGCCTGGAGCACCTGTGCAAGAAAAACACACACGACCCACAGTCAGACACGGCATGACATGGCTGTGGACTTACAGATAGCATCCTTGACCTGACAAAGGGGCCCAGTGTCACTTTTACAGGAAGGACATGTTGAAAACAGTGAGACACAACAGCATTGAAACAGTCAGACACACACACACACACACACACACCTCCTCATATTCCCGAACATACTGACGCACACAAAGTTATGTAACAAAACCTGTTCAATAATCTATAATTATTCCACAGAGATGCTTCACCTACAGTGACTGTAGGTATTTTTTACCCTGTATTATTTTTTCTGTCATCATACTAAGTCAGCTACAATAATCTCAGAATCACCCATTGATTTTATGCACCCTTGATGGTCAAAGCAAATGCGAAACATCTGGATTTTGTCGTGAGCCTCATGGAATGCCTGTTTTTTGTTGACAGCAGTGTGACTTATTTTTTCAAGTTTGCTGTGCTAGTTCTAGATAGCTTCGATGGTAACATATTTCTCAGGGAACAGGTAGAGGCCAGACTGCTCCGAGTGCGGGGCTGGGTGTTTTCTTGGTGAATCATTCCCATGTGACTCTCCACCGTCAGGGCCCCTGCCTGAGGCACATGGCTGCTTATGACATGCAGTAGTGAGACACGTTTAGTCATTTCTCAGCTGGGCTACTGTTGTTAGCACAAAATTGTTAACAGCAGCACCAGCCGGGTGAGCTCATGGCCTGCCTGACCCGACCCCTCTGCCCAGACAGACCATTTTATCAGACAATACCACAGTACTGTATTCCTGAGACACTGCTAAGTGTCACATTTATGTACTTTATGGTCTGTGGGTCTGAGGTTTTCAACTGGGATACATGCTAGTGGCCATCAAGCCTAATTCAGGAGGCACACTGCCACTTCAGGTAGACCTTATCACCTGGAAAGGCAGATGTGTGAGAGAGGCAAACCATAATGTCCAGGTCCTGTCACCTGTCAGTTTTACAGGAGATGCTCCTATATTCTCTCTGCTAAGTTAGTACTCTAGGATTACCTTGAAATCTTTTGACAGTGCGCATGATACGAACCTTCTGCTTCAGGCCATAGTTGACCTCCAGTTCCACAAGCAGCACGTTCTTGCGCATGTCGAGTGCCTTCTGCAGCTCGGTGAAGATGGCATGAATATCCTGCTCGATTGAACTCTTCTGATTGGCCATCTGCTGCAGGATCTCAGACAACACCTGCAGGGTGGAATCAATCTCCGGAAGCCTGAGCATGACACGAGAGAGAGCAAGTGACTCATCCTCTCCCTCGCTCTCTCCGTCTCTTGCTCTCAACGTCTCTCTGTCTAATTTATTTCCCCTGTGTATCCCTCCCCGATGACCAATTAAAAAACAGCAGCCACTATATTCTAAACCCACTAAAACATACTGGCAGGCTCATCATGTTTACAAGATTCTCATTCGAATGCACAATTGTTGTTCTATATGGTTAAATTATATACTCATATATTAGAAAGCATCATCACCCATAATGACGGCCTCTAAAATATCTTCGGTGAAGCGGAACATCACCACACTCATCACCAGCAGGTCTGCACCCCTGCACCTGTTCACCTCTTTTTGACAGCATCCAGCTGCCCCTGCAGGGAGACCCTGTGCTTCTCCAGCATGTCCCTTAGTGGCATGATGGCATGCTGGGTATGCTCCCCGCCCACGCACTCCTCACATACGGCCGTCTCACACGGAGAGCAGAACAACTCCATCACCTATGGTGAAGTGGTGAGGGGAAAAGGGGTGAGCTTTTGGATGATTTTTCTTAATTACCCCCTTCCCCCACCCCCCCCCCCCCACACACACACCCACACACCCCTAAATTAAGCCCCATATACAAACCTCTGCTGTCCTCTGTAGATAATCCCGTGTTGTGGAACCAGCCTAATGCTTCCACTTTCCACATCATGTCAAAAGCCACACCCCTCAACCCCTCCCCCACCCCCAGCCAAAGCTCGCCATGGCAACATTCCTACCTTTGGCACTGCTGTATCTGAAAACTACATGCTGAACATTCCAAGTGATGAGGCTGTGACCTACATCCTCTCACACACAGCTCCTCCTCTACACTTTCGACATAACATACATGCGTATACGCAAACTGGCTTTTGTGTTACAAATAAAAAGCCTCTCCTTGACTGCCTTATGGATGTCAGGGGATGGATGTCAATAAATTTTCTCAGTTTGAATGAGAAAAAAACAGAAATCATGTTGTTTAGACCTAGTGACACAAGCAGCATTCCTTGTGTTGACCTCTCCCCTCTGGCATCGTTTGAAAAACACATTGTGACAAATTTGGGTGTAAAAATGGATCCTATGTTAAAGTTGGATGCCCAGGTAAACACTGTGGTTAAAGCTTGCTTTTTTCAGCTGAGGAGATTGTCAAAAATCAAACCTCTACTCTCTAGACATAATCTGGAAACAGTAATACATGCTTTTATAAAATCTCGCCTGGACTATTGTAACTCACTATTGACTGGAATAAGTCAGGCCTCCATGACCTGTCTACAGCTTGTGCAGAACATCGCGGCCCGTTTTTTAACTGGTACAAGAAGGCGAGAGCACATCACGCCAATTTTAGCTGCTCTTCTCTGGCTCCCAATTCACTTAAGAATCCATTTTATTTGGTATACTGGTATTTGCTTTTAAATCTCTTAACGGACTTGCCCCATGCTACCTATCTGAACTTTTACATCCATATGTTCCATCTCGGTTCCTTAGATCAGCTGACCTGATGCTTTTAACTGTTCCAAAGACGCATCGCAAACTTAGAGGGGATCGAGCGTTTGCATGCATAGCTCCAAAGCTTTGGAAAGAGTTACCGCAGTACATCAGGCAGGCTCCCTCACTCAGTGTTTTTAAAACCCATTTAAAAACATATTTTTATGACTTTATGAATCAGCGTAACAACTCAGACTGTTTTAACTCCAAATTTTGTGTTTGTTTTATATCCTTGTGTCATTTTAATTACTTTCCCTGTTTTCTTTTTTTTGTACTGTGTACAGCACTTTGGTCAGCTTTATTGTTTTTAAAGTGCTTTATAAATAAAGTGGTATGGTATGGTATGGCATCGTCTTAACAGCTAGAGATCCAGTACTGCTAAATGTGAATGGAGGAACAGCACGTCGAACTTTAAAGTGTGTTAAACCATTTTAGGAGGTGCAACTTTTGGCAGTCCTATATTATGGCCATGGTGAAACATTGTGTCAGTGATTGTATGTATGTATATGATAATATACTACTGCTCCCTGATGCACTAATTTAGTGCTGGAAGCTTCCAGAACAGTAGAAACCCAAATTGCACCGGCCTCTTTAGGGACCGGCCCCACGTACATTGCCTTGGTGGCGGGGGCAGGACAGTGGGCGTGCTTCGGTGGAGGCGTCTATCGTCTTTGGCCCGCTGTAGCTGCCTCCTGCCTGGCTCTCCAGCACCTCCATCAGCCCCGTGATGAAGAAGTTACTCTGCAGGGCGGCCACGCCCTCCTCTGGCAGGATGGAGGTCCGGCGGCAGACAGGACACGACAGTGTCAGGCTGTGGGCGGGGCTGTAGTGCTGCAGACACCTGGGCCACGTCACCATGACAACACCACCGATCAGCCATGACTCACCCAGAAGAACGGCTATACACATCTCTTGCTAAAGACTTCATAAAGCTTTCATAAACACACTTATAGCTTGTTCATAAGAATCCTTTTCCGCATACTTTTGTCAGTTCTACAGTATGCTACAGACATTGTTACTTGCATACTTTTAAATACAAGGAGGACTTTTATTATATTATACACTTTAATTCATATATACAGGAGCATACTTTTCGCAGAAGGTGTGGAGGCAGGGGAGGACCTTAGGGCTGTCGTAGCGATCCAGACATATGCTGCAGATCAGGAACTGTTTGTCAATCTGATGCACCACAGGGCTCGGAATGGTACAGCCTTCACCGGCCATGCTAAAGCTCCCACACAGTGCTCACACTGCCCTTCAGCCACTGACCTAGAGAGAGAGAGAGAGAGAGAGAGAGAGAGAGAGAGAGAGAGAGAGAGAGAGAGAGAGAGAGAGAGAGAGAGAGAGAGAGAGAGAGAGAGAGAGAGAGAGAGAGAGAGAGAGAGAGAGAGAGAGAGAGAGAGAGAGAGAGAGAAAACCATAGTTTTAAGCCCATAAAAGTGAGGACTATAGTTGACCAGCAGGTGTCATTGTTGACTTCCACAAGGACAGGCTACAATCGCACTCACACACAGCAGGCTTACAAGGCTAGTGCTCTTTTCAAGGACAGCAAAAGACACAAATATCACAACTAATACTAAATGTCAATAACATTCACAACATTTAACAAATCAAGTTTATGATCCTTTCAGAGCCACACTGTCTCTCTCCTTCAACCATGTTGCCTTTTATCCTATTCAATGTCCATCATTTCAGACTCTTGTTAGTCCCACCATCTATCGCTGCTGTAGCAAAGACCGAGAAGGGACCTGGACACGCATGTACAGATGGACAGAGTGGACACTGGTTATCCCAGGATTGTACTGTTGGGGTCTCACATCCCGGACGTTTTGTGCCTGGCACAGCAGCAACATAAGCTGAATCAACCAGCTAACTACACATTCCAACCCAATTCACTAAAGTGATAAGCAATCGATAGAAGTAGCTACTTACAAAAGAATACAGTCCTTAATGTGCTGCAGTCCTCACTGACTCAGTAATTCAGTTTAGCCCTTAAGACAGGGGGTAATAACACTGGGGCCCCTAAAATTCCAGTTGGGCTTCTCCACTTGGGATTATACTGTGCATACATAATTCATGAACCGATCCTTTACCTTAATATCCTTAACCAGACAAATCATTCACTGCTTTACACACACACGTTTCACTTAATCATGGTGGGTATCATCCATGGTAGGCAAATGGTTCTTAATATGATCTTTCAAACATTATACATTCATCGTTCATCCTGAAGCAACACAAAGCATACCTACACTCACCGAACACTTTATAAGGTACACCTGTCCAACTGCTCATTACCGCAAATGTTGAATCAGCCAATCACATGGCAGCAACTCAATGCATTTAGGCATGTATACATGGGGAAAACGGGGAAGAACGGTGATTTAAGTGACTTTGAACGTGGCATTGGTCGTTTGTGCCAGACAAGCTGGTTTGAGTATTTCAGGAACTGCAGATGTACGGGTATTTTCATGCACAACCATCTCTATGGTGTACAGAGAATGATCCGAAAAAGAGAAAATATTCAGTGAGCGGCAATTCTGTGTGCACAAATGCCTTGTTGATGCCAGAGGTCATAGGAGAATGGCTAGACTGGTTTGAGCTGATAGAATGGCAAAAGTAACTCAAATAACCAGTAGTTACAACCGAGGCATGCAGAAGAGAATGTCTGAATGCACAACACGTCAAACCTTGAGGTGGATGACTACAGCAGCAGAAGACCTGCCTTGTATCAACGGTTCAGGCTGGTGGTGGTGGTTATTTTCCTGGCATACTTTGGGCCCATAAGTACCAACTGAGTATCGTACTAAACACCACAACCTACCAGAGTACTGTTGCTGACCATATCATTAAGGCAGTTCAGGATTAAAGCAGTTCAGAAGGCAAAAGGGGGTCCAATCCAGTACTAGCAAGGTATACCTAATGAAGTGACCGGTGAATGTATGTATCTTAACATTTAGATTACAAAAACCATTACAAACCCCCAAACACATGCATAACAAACAAGTATTGTAAAAGCCAGGCTTAAAAAAAAAAAGCACATTATAGTTCCTGAGAGACGTGTCCATTAGAGGGCGGTAAGGGAGAAAGGGAAATGAGGTCAGTTTTATTGTAGACAGACTGCTGACTACTAGGGCAACAACACATGGTCTCTGAGCTCCAAGCTGGATCAGAGCGACACAGCTGGCTGTGTCTTAGACGGCGTGGTACGCCACAAAGCAGTTCAGATCAGCAGTTCTGGGATTGTATGGTCTTTAAACAATACGCGAGTGGCCGTAATGAATGGAAATTGCTATTTGAGTGGTCCTAAAAGTTGCAGTGAGGGCTTATGTTTAAATGGAATGATGTAGATGGCAGAAGTGTGCCATCTTTTCTCATTTAGGCTAGTTCAGCATTTCTCAAAGTGTGGGGCATGGGTATTGCAGGTGGGGCGCAAGCAATTGGAAGAAATGAACCTTTTTAAGCCTGTCGTTTTAATGCTTGTTCGTTTTGCATAAGCCCCGGATGTTTAAAATGTCTGCGGAACAGTGTGAACCAGGGCTAGATCCGGCCCTTTAATGAATTTGTACCCCCCCCCCCCCCCCGGGCAACAAATTATGTTCGCCACCCACCCCGCCCCACCGTCAACAAATTCCGTTCGCCACCATCAACCCCCTATACCATTAGATTAGCTGTTGAGGATGTTTGTGATAAAGACCTCCATAATTCTACCTGGTAGTTTGAAAGAGTATAGACAGCATATATATATATATATATATATATATATATATATATACACATACACACACACACACACACACACACATAAAGACCTCCATAATTCTACCTGGTAGTTTGAAAGAGTATAGACAGCATATATATATATATATATATATATATATATATATATATATATATATATATATATATATATATACACACATACACACACACACACACACACACACATAAACACACTCATTCAGTGTACAATGTAAAATCATTGTAACAATGTAAAATCATTGTAATTTTCCAGTCATCTACTATTAGAGTACAATTGAAAGATTTTGAACACACTGCCAATGATTATCAGTATATATCAGTAGCGAACCGTGACCATTAAACCTTGGCCCGCTAACTTAACCCCTCACGTTCCCACACAGATTGAATAGACATGGTTGAATTATTTATTTGCTTATAGTTCTGTAATTGTTTAGATGTAGATTGTCAAACTTTAAGTAAATAAAATAAAATTGGATAAATTGTATTATGTATATTTTGTTTTAAGAATATTTTAGGGAGGGGCCCTGACGGTTCCCCACTAGTGTTTATATTATAATCACTCAAAATGCATGTTCCAAATTATTATGTACAGCAGAGTTTTCAACCTGTTCATTTTTATAAAGAACAAAAAAAAATTGTCATTTGTGAAATTATAAGCATCAGCAGGTTATTACAAACTGAAGTCAAATAGTTTTCAAGTCAAAATTTTAGTCTAGGTGATGTTACATTTGCACATAGGACCCCTTGTTCTAAAGGAGATTCTGAACTCTCTCGTCCATTGAATTTGTCAGGTTTTGGATGGTATCTGTTTCTATTGTTTTCCCTGAGGACAGAATACCCTCCCAGAGCTGTTGCTTAGATGTGAACTGCCTCCCGCCATCATAGACATTCCTTTTGATGATGCTCCAGAGGTTCTCAATGGGGTTCAGGTCAGGGGAGCATGGGGGCCACACCATACGTTTGTCCCCTTTTATGCCCATAGCAGCCAGAGATGCAAATGTGTTCTTTGCAGCATGAGACGGTGTATTATCATGCATGAAAATGATCTTGCTGCGGAATGCACGGTTCTTCTTCTTCAACCATGGCAGGATGTGCCATGATGTTTGAGAAACTCCACATACATTATGGAGGTCATCTTTACCCCATCAGGGATCCTAAAGGGGCCGACAATCCCTCTCCCCATGATTCCAGCCCAAAATATCACTCCACCTCCTCCTTGTTGGCGCCGTAGCCTTGTTTGCATGGGGTGTCCATCAACCAGCCATCCTCCACTCCATCCACCTGGACCATCGAGCGTTGCACGGCACTCATCGGGGAACAAAACAGTTTTGAAGTCAGTCTTAATGTATTGTTTAGCCCACTGGGGCAGTTTCTGCTTGTGTGCAGTGGATAGAGGAGGTCGACAGAATGGCTTACGTTGCACCAGCAGCAGACAAGGGGGGACGTTGCACCAGCAGCAGACAAGTTTTTGAAGGCGCTATGACAAGGCATTTTTGCAGCTACTCTTTTAATCTGACATAATTGCCTGTTGGAAAGAGTCCTCAATTGTAGTCATGCCTTGACCTACACACTCCGCTATTTGTTGCTTCTCAGCAACCGACACATCCTTTTTTCTTTGCCATTTTGGCTGAAAATGTAGGCTGCTTAATAATGTGGGACAGCCGTCTTAAATAGTCTTGCCTGTAATTGGACACACCTGCCAAACTAATTAGCACAGGTGTCTGCAATTGCTTTCAGTGATATAAAGAGCCCTGACACACATTATCATCAATGGGTTTAACTGACAAACAAATTCTTACCTTATCATTCCTAAACACTTTTTGCCTAATAATTTGGAACACAGTTTATACACACACACACACACACACACACACACACACACACACACACAATATTGCCAAAAGTATTCACTCACCTTCCTTGACTCACATACGAGTTTAAGTGACATCCCATTCCTAATCCATAGGGTTCAATATGATGTTGGTCCACCCTTTGCAGCCAGAACAGCTTCAGCTAGAACTTTTCTGGGAAGGCCGTTCACAACTTTTAGGAGTGTGTTTATGGGGATTTTTATGGGGATTCTTGCAGAAGCGCATTTGTGAGGTCAAATACTGGTGTTGGAAGAGAAGGCCTGGCTCTCAGTCTCCACTCTAATTCATTCTATGCAGGCCAGTCAAGTTCATCCACACCAGACTGTGCCATCCATGTCTTTATGGACCTTGCTTTGTGCACTGGTGCAGTCATGTTCGAAGAGGAAGGGGCCAGCTCCAAACTGTTCCCACAAAGTTGGGAGCATGGAATTGTCCATAACGCCTTGGTATGCTGAAGCATTCAGAGTTTCTTTCACTAGAACTAAGGGGCCAAGCCCAGCTTCTGAAAAACAACCCCACACCATAATCCCCCCTCCACCAAACTTTAGACTTGGCACAATGCAGTCAGACAAGCACCGTTCTCCTGGCAACCGCCAGACCCAGACTCATCCATCAGATTGCCAGATGGAGAAGCGCGATTCTTCACTCCAGAGAACGCGTGTCCACTGCTCTAGAGTCCAGTGATGGTGTGCTTCACACAACTGCTTTGAATTGTACTTTGTGATGTATGGCTTGGATGCAGCTGCTCAACCATGGAAACTCATTCCATAAAGCTCTCTGCGCACTGTTCTTGAGCTAATCTGAAGGCCACATTAAGTTTGGAGATCTGTAGTGATTGACTGCTGAAAGTTGGCAACCTCTTCGCACCATGCGCTACAGCATCTGCTGACCCCACTCCGTTAGTTTACGTAGCCTACCACTTCATGGCCGAGTTGCTGTCAACACTTCCATTTTCTTATAATACAGCTGACAGTTGACTGTGGAATATTTAGGAGCGAGAAAATTTCCCAATTGGATTTGTTGCACAGGTGGCATCCTATCACAGTTCCACTCTGGAATTCAGCTACTGAGCTACTGAGAGTGACCCATTCTTTTACAAATGTTTGTAAAAACAGTCTGCATTCCTAGGTGCTTAATTTTATACACTTCCGGCCATGGAAGTGATTGGAACACCTGATTCCAATCATTTGGATGGGTGAGTGAATACTTGTGTTATATGAAGTGTCATAATATACAGTGTCATATAATATGACACACACACACACACACACACACACACACACACACAAAAATTTTCTATTAGAAGAAACGGAAAGCAGTTACGAAGTTCTATCTAGGCCGAGATTCTCGCTGGGGAACTGTAGCCTTGGTCATGGGGCGCTCGGGCAGAGCCTTGTCCTGCAAGCCGAAGGCCGGGCCAAAGACTGCCCAGCTCAGCAATGACCACAGGAAATGGGGCACAGGTGCCCCCACCTGCCCGCTGGCACCGCCCTGAGGGCATGCTCCATTTCACCCAAAACAAAACTGGGACATCACCAGAGAAGAACCTAGTCACCATAGCAACACAGATGAGGGGGGGGATGGACACAAATCGGAAGGCAGCGTCAGGGCGGCGGAACAAATTAATCGTAGGCGCTATTGCGAAGAGTCTACGAACGAGCCAGAAACATCCTGGATGCCGGTGGAGAGGCACTCCTCACGCCATTAAAAGTTGTGCTCTGTGATCTTAGCATCCCCCTGTACTGAGCGTCACTACTGACAGGTTCTTCTCCGATATCGGCTGCAAACTGAATGGAATGACTTATGGAATCAGGAACAGCCTCATGAGTTAGAAAAACAACTGTGTATCCACCCCAGCTCATACATGAAGCAGAAGATTTTATGTGAAGACACTTAGGGCACTACAAAGTGATTGGACTAACCAAATGAGTGAATTTGCAAAAGGGAAGCTTGACTGAATTGATGCAAAGAGTTTAAATGCAAAGTAATGGGGGTTATATGATGGCTACAACATAGCTCACCTGGAAAGATTTCATGCAGTCCCATAGACCAGCATCACAAATGCACATTATCCTGACCAGAACGACACTCATATACATGAATGTAAACAAAGAATGTAGAAAAAAAAATCTAATTCTTAGGTAAATCAGACCTGTTTTGGTAAATAAATTCTGCTCAACGCAATATGCAAATACCCAGAGGAGCTCTTGCACACAAAATCTCTCTGCACTTTTAATTTTCTGAATCCACACTCAGTTAAGATCAATTCATCACACCCACTACCTAAAAAAATCTGATTATTGGGGAATTTGGATCTTTGGATGACTCATGAAAACCCAGTTTCAGGACTACAGGAGGACTGCTGGAACGTTTGTTTCTGTGGTGTTGCACAGAATATTTCTTCACCGAGTTCTGCAGTCATTTCAGCCAACTCACACTCTCATGCAGGTCACGCAGCATATGCTGAAACCTGTTACATAACGTCTACGTCAGGCGGCAAGTGGCATCTGAGAGACTGATGTGTTACGTCACATTGACATCCAGCAGCACACAGCATGTACATGGGGTGAGTCGTTATGGTCGTGATCAAAAGAAATTATCAATCCCGAGTCATTCAAAAACAAAGTATGATATAAACCCAATGACTGCAACCAAAGCATGTTTTGTTCCATTTCTAATGCAAGCTGTGATCTGATCCTATTGCAAGTTGTCACGGTTCTGTCAAATTCTGTTCAGCTGTCAAATGTGCAACACTACACAATACATCTCAGATAAGTAGTCCAACTAACCACAGCATTAAATAAATCAGTAACATACACACAGTAATGTGCACAGTGTCAACTCATATCACCGACTTCAGCAACAAGCAATGAAGAAAACAAGACCTGAAAAACATGAAGTGGAATGCACAAGTTTACGAGTCTGAGGGCGATCCACTGGATCCCTACCATTCACCGGTCATCCTCAGAAACCTGCAGTCCACATGCTGACCTGTGATGACGCTGTGCCTGTGGGGCTGTGCAGGAGTAGATGACGACTCAAATCCAGCTACCACCACAGACCGGGATTACGGAATGAACAGGGCTGGCTCATAAGGCTGATAAACCTCCCCTAACATTTCCTTTTTGATGCTATTCTCTTTTGCACACTCACGCTCACGCTCTCTCTCTCTCTCTCTCTCCCTCTCCCTCTCCATTCACTACTTTTCTCTCCTACTCTCATGTCATACTCTTTAGCTGCTTGCTCTATCTCCCCCCCCCCCCCTCTGCTGATCTCACTTACCCACTCCTCCTCTCCCTCTCAAATCTGTCCATATGCTAAATCACCACAACTTCCACTGCAAAGTATTGTGGGATTTGGTTCTGCAGCGGGAGGCAGCAGGCGGGAGGCAGCAGGCGGGAGGCAGCAGACGTCCGGCAGCGCAGGTCATGGCATCACAGCTAATGACGCCGAGAGAACAGAATTAGGCAAGATAACGATATCGTAATAGAGCGATAAGCAATAATGTGCTTTTGTTAGGGGGGCATCAGTTCCTGCCAGATCACTTTGTCAGTGCTGAGTCACCACACAGCAATCAAGCTAAAGCAATAGGGAGAAACAGGGAGACAGAGAAACAGACAGAGTGAAGAAAACAGCAAGAGGGAGAAAGATGTATAAATAAAGGGGGAGAGCACCACGGACAAGTAGAGGGGAAAAAGAGATGGAGAGAGAAGGAGATGCACAGGAAGGGAGAGAGAGAGAGAGAGAGAGAGAGAGAGAGAGAGAAGAGAACAAGGGAGTGTGTCGTCATGCAAAGTCAGAGCTGCCAGCTGACATGAAGGGCAAAAATTAAGCAGACATTGAATCACAGCTTTGATCAAGGGCATACGAGTCACTCTGTGGTTATTTCAGCCGAATCACCGAACACAAACTAGAAACTAGAAAGTTAGAAACTATTCAAGGTCAGAGCATCAATCAGTGAGGTTAAATTCCAGGAATAAACGTTTGCTTTGAGAATGTCAAAAGGCAGGCTATTACTCCATATTTTTGACATCACTGTCTCTGATGCATGCAAAAATAAGCAAAGCTCTCTGACCTTTCATGAAAAACAGTACATAGTACTGTACAAATTAATATTGTACAGGCTTTTTATACATTTCATTATAGCCAGTAAGTTTGGATATTGCAATCTTAAACCCTTGCAAGTGACAAAACCACATGCCAATGCTACTCAAAACAGCTGAAAATTGAGGAGAAAAAAACAACAACAACAACAACAACACACTCTTTGGAGGATTAGTGATTTTACTGTAACGCTCAGAAGAAGGCAGAACAGCAACTCTTGGAGTTGTCCCAGTGCCAGATTTACACTAAAAACACATAAAACACCCACAGATGGATATTTCTGAACATCTAAAAGTTAAACATTAAAAAATCCAATTAAACATCCTGCCCCGTGGCTTGAAATTGGATGAACATGAATATGGAGATGATGGCACAGAAGGATATAATTGGCAAATGACAGCATAACCACACTCAATACTTAAATATTTTCAATATTTAAAAACATCTCAGGCTCTAGGATGAAGTAATGGCCTAGTACTAATACCACAAGTACCAATATGAGCAACGCCCTAGTACCAATACTACCAAAGCCAATATGACTAATGACCTAGTACCAATACCATGAGAGCCAGTTACCAGAATTTAGTGTTGTGACTACAAAATCAATATTGTTTTATAATTCTGACAAAAAAAATACATGTTGAATTAGTGAAAAAAACCACATATCTGAACCCTAAGTTTATGTGCTCCAAAAAGAATCAGTTTTACACACGCAAGCAGAACAAGAGGTAATAGCATATATAGGCCTACATTATGTGTTATTAAGGGGACAGATGCCTCCCACAATCTTATCGGCCTCCCAACGTCTGAACTAGCCACTTTACTGCCATCTACCCCAACAGTCTTGCTCTACTATGTTAGGCATGTTACATTCCAGTACACTAACTGTCCAGTCCCACAGACCTTTCTGGAATCCTGAGCTTAGCGGATTTGATCAGGCCTGGTTCGAAATAACGCCACAGGCATCAGAACATGGACAGCAGCTCCAACCTGCAACTATGACGGCGACTCCAGATCCGATAGCTAAAGATAGCTGAGAAAAATAAACAAGAATGGTGAGAGGTCTGGGGGAGGGGACGGCGACGACACTGGTTTGCACCAAGCAATGCGATGATGTGGTGATCTGTAGGAGTGTATATGCTCCTCCCAGCCACTCAGATCTTGGCAAAGGCTTCCTGACAAGGCCTGTGAGACAGCAGGACACCCCAAGCACCTCCTGTATAATCCATGTGGGGCTGAAACAGGTACGACAGGTACTGCCTCTTAATACACACTCAACTCCTCACACCATGGAGCAAACTGCCAATGGCCTTGTGGAAAAACGCTCCTAACTGTTCTTGGGGTCGGCTTACCATGCCAACTTCACCACTCGCGCAGAGAGGTCAAGCACAAAGGGTTAATACAGAGGCTTGATGTAAACATACAGCATCTACACACACACACACACACACACACACACACACACACACACACACACACACACACACACACACACACACACACTTGATAAGGCTTGGATGAACTTCAGTGCTGGCAAGTGTGTGTCAAGTTGGATCCAGCTCAGCTGATCCTGAAACTTCAGCTGAAACATACAAACCTGTAACCCATATATTATGTAGACAAAGAAGCAAATGTGTAACACATGCAGTAGATTACATCTCAAACTCTGAACATCTAAACATAGTTTAGGCTACATTTTTAGCCACACATATGCAGGTATTTGGAAAATACATGTTTTAACTTATTTTCGGCAGGTCTTATATCTTCAATATAAAAATTCTTAAAGCATATAGTTAAACACTGCACAGAAACAGCATAAAACATAGCCTCTTGTTCAAAAGTGACAGAATGGCCATTCAGGTCCTTTGGAGTGAAAAGAGGAGGTGACAAGATGGGACGACACTGCATATATGCTGTTACCAAGCAACCACTGTGGTTTCTGCATGGTAATTGGCAATCACAATCACCTTAATTTACATAATATATCAAGTGAATGACTGACATTTTTATCTTCCCACTGGCCAAACGAAGAAACCACTGCTTTAAGCACACACATCTATCCCACAATTCTATAAACAGACAGACAAATGCACAGTACCTTCTGAAGGCCTGCAGTGCTATTTTAGTAGAATCCACAGGAAACAAACATTTCCCCTCCAAAGATAACCGATGCAGTTGGACAAGTATGCAGTATTACTTAATATGAGCAATATTAAAGCAACCCATTCAGCTATTCAATAAAATGACACTAAAGTCAACAAAAAGTTATAAAGATGCATGAAATAAGCCTAATGTATGTTGCCAATCAGGACCGGGCCCTCACCCAGTCTGAGAGCCATCAAAATGTCCTAGACTCCAGAGTGTGGTGTCCTATTCTGCAGTCTGTCTCTTCCATCTGCCCCCCACCACCCCCCCACCCCCCCCCCCCGTTTACTA
The DNA here is from genome assembly GCF_052324685.1 of Brachyhypopomus gauderio. NCBI lineage: Eukaryota > Metazoa > Chordata > Actinopteri > Gymnotiformes > Hypopomidae > Brachyhypopomus > Brachyhypopomus gauderio. The sequence goes on along the minus strand of NW_027506913.1, from coordinate 607,925 downwards.
TCCCCTCTGCCCTCCCATTCACATCACTAAATCACACCATCACACTCCAGGAGGCGACCCTTGCCATCAGCCCCTCCCCCCGTCTGAACCATCTGAGGCGGGCTGGCAGCTGCTGGACATGGGGGACAAGGTCCAATGCCGACCTGTGACCCCAGACGGGTCAGTCTGGGCTCAACCCCAGCGGCACCGCCAACGTGCAGATAAACGTCCAGCAGTAGATGGGATCATCACATCTGAAAACAGCAATGTGGCACGGTGGTGCAACCTGAGAATAAGAATTGGTTGAAGACCAATAGGCTACAGCACAGCACACAATGACCTGTCACTGTAGCCGTGGTGATGTCGAGGCATAATGCACACAGCAAAATAAGTGTAATGATTATGTAACTGTAACCATAGAAATAGAATCCCGTTGCTAATGGCGATGTCACTTTCTGGATACTCAGGACAGTGGATCTGCTTTAGTAAAGCAGCACTGCTGGTAGATCCTTTTTTGTTTAGATCCAGTGCTTACTTAGGAAGCCATTAAAGCAAATGCACAATGTTGTGCACAATACAGCGACAATTTTCCTGGCCAAGCCACAATATGAAGAGGCAGGCACATGAGCAGACCAGTATAGCAGAAGGTTCATACAGGCAGAACACAATGTCAGAGATGACAGGGGACGGTTGTGTAAGAACCGTGCAAATATCCTAAATAAAACCTCAACACCACAACTTACTCCTCTTGACATATTCGGTCAATGGTAAAAAAAAATTTCATTGGAATTTGTTCAGTGCCAAAGAATTGGTGCTAAGAAACCTTCCCAATTATTAAACCCAGTTTTGCATACGTTTGACTGAAATGTCTGAGATTAATAAGGAAATTCACAGCACGCAATTAAAAACAGTCATTTGAATAATGCGTGTTGCCGAGTCCAGCGCCGCAATAACGAATACACAAAGGCCTGCACGGTCGCAACCTACCACAAAGGTTAATGTCCGCTCCCCCAACTACTGTCATCACAGCTGCGCTCAACAAAGGCGAACCTGTCAACACCGAGCATAAATTGTAGGGCATGTTCATTTCAGAAAAAAAAACCAAAACATACAAATATCAAGATCATTCCTGCATGAATGCAAACCAGGACGGTGGGCCTATCGGTTTCCTGGGTGTGATCAAAGGCTACACGCTGCTGAGCGTTGAATTCGCCCTGCAGTATTTTATGGAAGCAGCAAGTGTAAAATACACAGGGCCTATAAACACAGAAAAGCGGTGAATTATTCTAAACGTCTTTTATAATACATAAACACAGATTTACACAGAGACGCGGCTTCATTGGCTCCCTGAATTTAATATCAGTTTGATGTATGATGAGACACAGGGGAGGTGGGGTCGCAGCGTTGCCCGTTGTTGTTCTCGGCATTTTGCGTCATGGACGCAGTGACCACACTCACTTATCATATCCGAGGACCAAGGCTTCCTGCACGGGCGTCAGTGTGCAGTCTGGCGGTGCTGATAACCTCCAGCCAAGCGTTAGGACGTGAGCCGCTGTATTATTCTGTATGCAGTATACCGGCTGTTGCCAACTTTGTTGAGTTAAAAAGAGTTGCTTCAAGTTTCTCAAACGACTCCAGAGTTATCGTTTCTTTGCCTTAAGCAAGTTTCATGGCTGGCTTAGTCACACATTACAGTCACAGTCAGAGAAGAATTTTAAATAAGCTTCATGGCAGTGCATTATTTATTATTAGTCATAGAAACAACTACTTAAGCACTTGTAGCGCTGTCTCAGTTATTTTTGTAAAACTGTAATATTTACAATAGTATATATAGTTTATTTATTTAACAGTTTTTATTTATTTTAATAAGTTAAAAGGTAAACAATCTTAATGCATTCTTAATAAATAATAGTTGAACGTTACCATTACGTTGTCATTTTAACTTAAAAGTAAATCATGTAGATAATGTATCATCATTTCCATCACAGAGATCATATCAGGAACATGAATTTGACAGTGTCTGCCAAGGTACTCTCTGATAATATGAATGCAAAGTAACTAAACACAATTAGAATAGATATTTAGCAAGAGAATGCCCAAACTGCGTCGTCTCCGCCTATTTTACACATTCCGTTCAAAGAGTGAATAGGAAACTCGTGATGCTTTATATGTTGAGGCAAAAGACGAGCCCATTGAATGACATACGATTCATCAGCGCACACTGAGGATGACATACTACGCACATTCCGTTCTTAAAAGCTACACCGCTTGGAGAAAGAGTGGATCTATCGAACTACGTTCACGTTTTGAACACCTCTCGTTTCAAACGCACAAAATCTGTCCGTCTAATCGAAAGGCTACCGTGACATCAACCTGTCAAGTCACTTTTCTAGATCTATTTTTTAAGATCTTTAAACACTTACGTGAACTCCATGACTGTTTTAATTCTGTTGCCCCCCAAAATAAGTTTTTTTGGCCGATCCAATATATAACTCCTTTGAAGACCGTACGCAAAGCCACTAAGCACTCTCACTAGTTGTCAAAAGCTTGAGCTCTAATGGGAGGAGCTCAGTAAAATCGAGAAACCTGACCAATCAAAAAGCACATTGAGAATATCAGGCGGGGTCAATTGATTTGACTTTTGACCCCTGTCAAAAATTATGGTGAGACGTTATGGTGCGATATGATCGGCGTTAATTAAGTAAATTATGTGTAGCGCAGGTAACGTACATCTCATGCGATTTATCTATGTATGTATGTATTTGTCTATGTATGACAATCAATCAATCAATCAATCAAAGTTTATTTGTATAGCGCTTTTCACAACACGTGTTGTCACAAAGCGCTTTACAACATGTGTAGTGAAAAGCGCTATATAAATATATTTGATTTGATTTGTAAATTATATTCGTTTATTGATGGATGGATGGATGGATGGATGGATGGATGGATGGATGGATGGATGGATGGATAACTATTAATCTCAGAGGGAAATTCACTGGTTACAGCAGTAATCACTGGTACTGGTTCACTAATTCACTTGTTCATTGGTTCACTAGTTCACTAATTCACTTGTTCACTGGTTCATAGGTTCACTAATTGCTTTGCACAAAATATGTAAGCACACTAACACCCTACTCAGTTGTAGTCTAGGACATGTGATTAATGTTGTTAAATGTCCTTTCATGTGCAATATATACCTTCCCACATTACCAAACATCTCACCCAATCAAGTGACCCTTGGCTCATTTACCACCAAGCCAGCATCACAAACAATACAGCACTTGTTCAGTCTGTGCCTTGTTGTGATAAACGGGTAAAATGCAGCAGCTCACAACCAAAACACAAGGACACTATTACACACACACATACACACACACACACACACACACACATAAACAAGCTGACACACTCTGGGATCAGCAAGATTTGCAGAGTCATATGTGATATTCTGGGAAATGTGAGGAAGATTCTGGGATGACTGTCCTGGGCAGTCATTGACACAGGTTATTATTATTTTCTCCACCTTTATAATACTGTATTGAGTTTTTAAACGTTTTTTTTTTATTGAACACTTACTAATTCCAGGTCTAATCTGAGTGTTTAGTATAAGAATATTGTACAAAGTGGTATGGCTGTACATAACTATATCTTATTCTTAAAATATATTGTAAAATATATTTATTTACAGGAAAAATGAAATAATGAAACATAACAGTGAATTTGACTGTAATGTATATTAAAGGGTTACAGGGTTGGGGGGGTGGTGGTGCATGATTTAATGTGGAAAGCAGTGATTGCAGATGGAATCTCTGACAACTCCACCATCTCTGTTGTCACCCACATGCATGTAGGTTTCCTCATCTGTGGGCATGTCAGAGATGGTAGGCTGTCGCTCTTTCTGGATGGTTGCAATGTTGTGTAATACCACATATGTCATTATTATGTGACACACCCTATCAGGGGTTACTCTGAGCCCCTTCAGGCACTGGAACCTGGCCTCGAGCATTCCTAGGGTCATTTAAATTCTTGCCCTAGTTTTGCTGTGGGCCTGATTGTAGCGGGACTGTGGTCCAGGTGCAGGATCTGAATAGGGAGTCATAAGGTAGGCCTATAGGACAGGCAGGGATACCCTCTGTCTCCATGATGGAGGCCGTCCTAGTGTCCGATAATCGCACTAGGGTTTTTTGTTTTTTTTTGCATTGCAAACTAGGGTTTGCAATGATTTAACTATTACACTGCATGTGAATAACTAGCATAACTACCTCAGGCCTACTCTGTTAAGATTTGTTGTACAGTGTGGAATCATACACGGATCCTGGCCATCTGGCTTCAACATTTGTGATGAGGTGGGAAGCATCACATATGATCTTGATGGGGAGAACGGTCAATTACAATAGCTACGTTATTTTTGTTACCATTAAAGATAAGTACATTATTCATTAAGGATTATAAAGGTTAGTACCTGTACATTAATGCTATGGATGGATTTTCTGTTTATGTAATCGCCTTCATGTTCTAATGGTGCTGTAATAGTTAGCATATGTAGGTTCCATCAATGCAGCCAATCACTCTAGGAAATCCTTAAAATGTAAATGAAATGAAGTTCGTTATATATTGCTTCTCCTCCTTTGCTTAATTTCTTTATTGTCCGTGTGAATTAAAGACAAACCAACGATGCTGTGGAATTCCTCTTTGATGTCCATAACTGGCTTATGCCCAGGAAACACCACAAAACTGGGCACTAGTCATTTTAATGCCAGACGTAGGCTCTGTTCGAAATAGCCTACTACATACTGGATACTGCATACTGGTCCTCGTATGCAGTACAGTTTCCAGTATGCGACAAAAGCAAAGCATACTACGGGGTCACGTGAACGTAGCGTTGCATGATGGGATGCAGTACACCACGAAGATAGCTCTGTTCGCGTACTGGAATATTTTGCGGAAATAGTAGGTCATCCGGGTATGTTTTGCGTACTGGAAAATTCATTTTGGTCACATACTGCATACGGCATACTGATTTGGGGCTCGTTCAGTACGCCAGTAGTATGTAGTAGGCTATTTCGAACAGAGCCTATGGTTTTCAGACAGACCGACATACAGTAGATTTGCTGACAGATTCCGCATCTCCTACACTATAAAGAAAACTTCCACTAGCAAAAAACGAAGAGCGATGTATAACAATCTGGAGAGAATTTAGGGCTGATCCGCGATGTGTAATATTTGAAATGTGACGCTTAATAATGTTAATGATGTAAGTAATGGATTGTGCTGAAAAACGAAAACGGACATTAAAAAATAATCCGAAAATGATAGTAGGCCTGTCTATTCGGGGTTTTATAAGGTATTCCCGACGAAGAGCTCGGCAAATAAACTGAGCTTCAATATCCACATGATCCTTGAGGAAAGGACACGTCATGATGACATGTTTGTAACTCTGGTGAGATACTGCAGAAGCTGCAGAAGCAAAAGTCCAGGGGGTGGAGCTGGATCTAGATCCAACTCCTCCCACCATCGTGTTTTCATTGGTCTGAAGTAATTGCACTACACAGGAGGAGTTTATCAGCCATTCCAAATCACTGTGGCCGTCCTAAATTGCTATTCTTATTTACTCACTTGCCGTTCATTTGTGAACAATCACGAATGAGAAAGTTAGTTCATATTAAACAAATTTTCATCTTGCTCATGCTAGTACCTAGTTTCCTTTGGTGATCATACAAAATCTGACTGTTTCTGTTTGCACGAACACTGTTAAGTTTATCTAATCTAGGTGTCTAAGTAAGTGACAGTAAAAACTGATGTTAGAAGACGAGCGGTGAGCTAAACAGAATACAGATGTATTAAATACTTATGTATGTTTGTGTTCTTCATATTGGACATAAACTGTTAAATTAATGAGTGTTTGCTGTAGTTACTTTACTGTATAATGGTTGTGTTGTTCGGTACCGCATGGACACCGAGGGGGATTGTTATTCAGTAGAATAACATGATCCTCATTAACCAGTTCACTGAAAAACTTCACAACAACTAATATGCTATTCATATTTTTCCATCCATCTATAGATGCATATCACAGTTTTGAAAAAAGGACAGTTTGTGCAGGGCACTACATGTTGTAGTAAATACCACTGTCCATTCTGCTCAACTAAAGTGTACCGTCCTAACAAAAAAAGTATTTTTTATTAAAGGTAAAAAAAAATAAATAGTAGGCTACATATTTAAGAAATGTACTGTACTTTATTATGTTGGCAATCACAGATCATTATTCCTGTCCACTTTTACGTTTTCTTGTAAACTTAAAAAAACATGTATTGTGTTATTTAAATAACATTTAAAGAACATTTTGATCTTTAAACAATAAAAGTCTTAAGGGTGAATTTATTAGATTTATATTTCCTGGTCGGAAAACTTAAGCAACACGTAGCAGTTGGATTAGATGCAGCTCCGCCCGCCCCCTGGACCGACCAAAAGAAACTATGGACGGTGGGAGGAGTTGGATCTAGATCCAGCTCCACCCCCTGGACTTTTGCTTCTGCAGCGACGGGTACTTGACTCTGGTTTAGGTCCAAGTTAACCTGCCAGCGAGCAGGTTAGCTTCAGAGCATAAGTTGCTATAGTAACTGACTCAGGCTCTCTCTAAGCTTGGTTTCTGGAACGGAAAACCTCGAGTTTCCGTGAATTCTGAGTTAACTTACCCGGTTTTCTCGCTTAACCCGCTTCTTGGAATACCCCCAGACCCATATATTACTACAATTATTTTGGAAACAAATGATTTAATCAAAGCAAACAAATTTGAGCTAAAAAAACACAAAACAAAAAAACCTTTTCAAAGTGCAAAAAGAATTTTTTAAAGTAAAAACACACTCCCGTGTTCTGCTATACCCCGAGCAACAAGAAACGTAAACAAAGACTCCATGACGCCAGAGGACCCTGGAGGTTATTAGGCTTTCGAGCAACAGGAACTGAAGAAAGAGCTGTCCCTCCTGCGACTTCGCCCCAACACCGAAAAGCATCACGGGAGATTTTAGCGCCCTCTGTCTCTCTGATGCAGTACTGTGTCCTGCTGGGAGCTCCTGCTACACCAGGGGTGTCCAAAGTGCGGCTTTCACTGGCCCGCAGATTCTGACGATCACAGCATTTTATATTTCTGTCAGGGTTCGACCCAGGCACGTGACTCCTGCTGCCACTAGGCGGAGCCCGCGAGCTGTAACCAGGGGCAATCAAGCCCGATAGGTTGCACCTGTTCTACAGCCTATTTAAGACTAGCAACTTCAGCAACTCATTGCTGAAGTTGTTTGTTGTTCTATGCACACACAGCCCAAGCCAGTTTTCTCTCGTCTCCGGACTTCCTCTCGTTTCTCTAGTTCTCCTGTTTCTACCCTGAGTGTTCTCAGGTTGTTTTTTGTTTCCTTCTGTCTTTTCCCACTTTGTTCTACGTTGGTTTGTTCTCCAGTGTTCTGGTTAACAGATTGACAGGTACCAGGTAGAAGCTATAGGTCTTGTTACCATAGCTTCCTCTTTTGTTTCTTATTTTTTCCCTTCCCCTCTGACACGTCGAGTTTGTCTCCGTGTACTTTTCGTTTTTTCCCATTTTTCTTTTGTGGACGCGTTGTATTTCTTTCCGCGTGTTTTTTGTTTGTTTTACTTACCTGGTCTTTACACACGTCGAGATTCTCCGTGTTGTCTTTCTGTTGTTTCCCTCTGGGGTTTTTGTTTTTCATTTTTTCCCGCATTCGCGGAGGTTTCATTTGGCTGTTTTTTGCCGTTTGTTTTATCGGGTCGCGTTTGAGTCCTCACCACGTTTAAACCAACGCGTCACCGCCGAGATCGGCGGCGAGGCGTAACAATTTCACCAGAAGATGGCAGAGTACACTATACTACACTACACACTGCCCAGTATAAACTGCCAGTAAACACCTTCCCCCAAACACACACGTTCACCT